>NC_053022.1:443508003-443587871 GCF_003073215.2 Triticum urartu | reverse complement strand
CAAGTAGACATGTAGCAGGTTGTGGTCCTGTAGAGAAATCAACAATATACAAATCTCCTCTCCTAAAGCCTTTGAAGACTTTGAAATTGTCAGCTTCCATGATCACAACACAATGATACTTGCCAAAGACAACAACCATATCAAGATCACAAAGCATTAAGACAGACATGAGGTTGAACCCTAGGGACTCAACAAGCATGACTTTGTCCATGTGTCCATCCTTTGAGATTCCAACATTACCTAGACCCAATACCTTGCTTTTGCCTTTGTCAGCGTAGGTGATATGCTTCAGATGTGATGGAGATAAAGCAGTGTCCATCAATAAGCTCCAGTCACCAGTCATGTGATTTGTACATCCACTATCAAGGACCCACTCAGTGGCTTTGGGTTGATCATCCTGCAGATGAATTAGTGCAACTTACGAACTCATATACTTCAGCAGTGAAGAATATGGTATTAAATTCATCAGATCAATTTCATCAAGCAATAGAACAGATAAAACAGCATGAGGATGTGAGAAATGAAATTCATTTCTTCATGATTAGCTTGCGTCCTTTCAAGCAAATTCAGGTCTCCAGCAAATTTTTTCAGACGATTAAGTTCATCTGGAGACCTGACCCTGCATAAGAGATTAGTTCTTTTTCTTCACCACCCACATCTGAAGGGGTGGCAAAGAGTTCATCATTCTGCGAGCTCCATAAGAGAAAGGTGGCATAGATGCCACTCCACTTCGTTCACATAAGAGTGGTTAGGATAAGCATAAGAGTAAGTAGGGAAATTCTCCGAGGACTTATGAACATAACGATTTGAAGAATAATGCACATATCCATAATCCTTGGATCTTCCCTGCAAAACAGACGGGTTAGCACGATGATGTTCATATGAGGACTTTGATCCTTTTGAGGAATATGATCCATGTGAGGAGTTTGGTCCGTATGAGGACTTGGATCCATATGAAAAATTTGGTCCATATGAAGAATTTGATTTGGGGTTCCTATTCTTCACAGGTGGCGTCATGATGACATTCACCTGAAGATTTTCAAGGCATCTTTTGGGAACCCAGATTTTCTTCATAGGAGGACCGTTCCTGCAGTTAGTGCCAACATATCTAGCAAATACTTCACCATTCTGATTTTTGAATACTTTATAGTTGGAGTCAATGGACTCGTCAGAAGAATATGAAGATTCACATGTAAAGCCAGATAAAGTAGATGGATCCACTGAAGGTCCCTTTGCAGCAACCCATGAGGTTTTGGGATACTGCTCAGGTTTCTAGTAGGTCCCATCGGCATTGATTTTCCTCTCAAAGGCAATACCCTCTTTCCTAGGGTTCCCGTTGAGGATTGATACGTCTCCATCGTATCTACTTTTCCAAACACTTTTGCCCTTATTTTGGACTCTAACTTGCATGATTTGAATGGAACTAACCCGGACTGACGCTGTTTTCAGCAGAATTGCCATGGTGTTATTTATGTGCAGAAACAAAAGTTCTCGGAATGACCTGAAACTTCACGGAACATCTTTTTGGAAATAATAAAAAATCCTTGCAAAAGATGAAGACCAGGGGGCCCATACCCTAGCCACGAGGGTGGGGGCGCGCCCCCCTACCTCGTGGGACCCCTGGAGCTCCTCCGACCTCAACCCCATCTCTATATATTTGCTTTCGGGGAGAAAAAAAATTAGAGAGAAGGATTCATCACGTTTTATGATACGGAGCCACCGCCAAGCCCTAAAACCTCTCGGGAGGGCTGAACTGGAGTCCGTTCGGGGCTCCGGAGAGGGGAATCCGTTGCCATCGTCATCATCAACCTTCCTCCATCACCAATTTCATGATGCTCACTGCCGTGCCTGAGTAATTCCATCGTAGGTTTGCTGGACGGTGATGGGTTGGATGAGATTTATCATGTAATCGAGTTAGTTTCGTTAGGGTTTGATCCCTAGTATCCACTATGTTCTGAGATTGATGTTGCTATGACTTTGCTATGCTTAATGCTTGTCACTAGGGCCCGAGTGCCATGATTTCAGATCTGAACCTATTATGTTTTCATCAATATATGAGTGTTCTTGATCCTATCTTGCAAGTCTATAGTCACCTACTATGTGTTATGATCTGGCAACCCCGATGTGACAATAATCGGGACCACTCCCGGTGATGACCGTAGTTTGAGGAGTTCATGTATTCACTATGTGTTAATGCTTTGGTCCAGTACTCTATTAAAAGGAGGCCTTAATATCCCTTAGTTTCCGCTAGGACCCCGCTGCCTTGGGAGGGTAGGACAAAAGATGTCATGCAAGTTCTTTTCCATACGCACGTATGACTATATTCGGAATACATGCCTACATTACATTGATGAATTGGAGCTAGTTCTGTGTCACCCTAGGTTATGACTATTACATGAAGAACCACATCCGGCATAATTCTCTATCACCGATCCATTGCCTACGAGCTTTCCATATATTGTTCTTCGCTTATTTACTTTTCCGTTGCTATTGCTATCATCACTACAAAATACCAAAAACATTACTTTTCCTATCGTTACCTTTTGCTATCGTTACCACTACTATCATATTACTTTGCTACTAAATACTTTGCTGCAGATATTAAGTTTCCAGGTGTGGTTGAATTGACAACTCAGCTGCTAATACTTGAGAATATTCTTTGGCTCCCCTTGTGTCGAATCAATAAATTTGGGTTGAATACTCTACCCTCGGAAACTGTTGCGATCCCCTATACTTGTGGGTTATCAAGACTATTTTCTGGCGCCGTTGCCGGGGAGCATAGCTCTATTCTTTGAGTCACTTGGGATTTATATCTGCTTATCATTATGAAGAACTTGAGAGATCCAAAAACCAAGATTTATCCCTCAACTATGAGGGGAGGTAAGGAACTGCCATCTAGCTCTGCACTTGATTCACCTTCTGTTTTGAGTAAGCTTGCGACACCTAAACCTGCTTCTGCTATTCGTTATGATATGTCGCATGTTATTGATGATGCCATTCCTGCTATGCATGATACTTATGATGAAACTACTTCTATGCTTGATACTACTGTGTCACTTGGTGAATTTCTTGATGAACAATTTGCTAGGGTTAGAGAGAATGAAATTATTGAAACTAATAATATTGACGAAAGTGATGATGAAGACTCTCCCCCTAATCAATATGAATCGCCTGTTATTCCTGAGGGTTATGTTTTTGAAAAAGAAGCTGCTCTAGCTATTTTAGCTTGCAAAGATAAATACGAGCTCAAGAGGTTATTAGCTAAATGGAAGCAGCAATCTCTTAATGCTAGAATGAAACCTGACCCTGCTTTTGCTACTTCACCTATCTGTGTTACTGATAAGGATTATGAATTCTCTGTTGATCCTGATATAATTACTTTGGTTGAATCTGATCCTTTTCATGGCTATGAATCTGAAACTGTTGTGGCACATCTTACTAAATTAAATGATATAGCAACCCTGTTTACTAATGATGAGAGAACTCGTTACTTTTATATCCTTAAAATATTTCCGTTCTCATTAAAGGGTGATGCTAAGATATGGTTTAATTCTCTGGATCCTGGTTGTGTGCATAGTCACCAGTATATGATTTATTACTTCTCTGCTAAATATTTCCCTGCTCGTAAGAAACAAGCTGCTTTGAGGGATATATATAATTTTGTGCAAATTGAAGAAGAGAGTCTCCCACAAGCTTGGGGGAGGCTTCTCAAGTTACTTAATGCTTTGCCTGATCATCCTCTTAAGAAAAATGAAATACTTGATATCTTTTATAATGGACTAACCAATTCTTCCAGAGATTACCTGGATAGTTGTGCTGGTTCTGTTTTCAGGGAAAGAACACTAGATGAACCTGAAATTCTATTGAATAATATGTTGACAAATGAAAATAATTGGACACTTCCTGAGCCAGCTCCTGAGCCTATTTATAAACCAACTCCGAAGAAGAGGGGTATTCTATTTCTCAGTCCTGAAGATATGCAAGAGGCAAAGAAATCTATGAAAGAAAAAGGTATTAAAGCTGAAGATGTTAAGAATTTACCTCCTATTGAAGAAATACACGGTCTTAATTTATCGCCCGTTGAAGAAACATATGATATTAATCCATTACCTATTGAAGAAATACATGGTCTTGATAACCCGACACAGGTAGTAAAGGTAAATTCTCTCTATAGATATGATAAAGCTGAAATCCCTCTTACTAAGTTTGCTAGCCAATGCTTAGATGAGTTTGATAATTTTATGGTGAAGCAAGAAGATTTTAATGCTTATTTTGGTAGAAAATTGAAATACAATTCAAATATGCTTGAACACTTGGGTGATTATATGGCTAATGTCAAAGGTGAACTTAAACTTATTAGTAAACATGCTTCTATGGTTACCACTCAAGTAGAACAAGTACTTAAGGCTCAAAATGATTTGCTCAATGAATTGAATAGAAAGAATAATTGAATAGTAAGAATAATGATTATGCTGTTAGACTGGCTACTAGAACTGGTGGAATGACTCGGGAACCTCTATATCCTGAAGGCCACCCTAAGAGAATTGAGCAAGATTCTCAGAGAAATAATATAGATGCACCTAGTCCTTCTAAGAGGAAGAAAAAGAAAAATGATAGGACTTTGCATGCTTCTAGTGAACCTATTGCTGAAACACCCGAGAATCCAAATGATATTTCTATTTCTGATGCTGAAACACAATTTGGTAATGAACCTGAAACTAGTGATAATGTTAATGATAATGTTTATGTTGATGCTCAACCTAGTAATGATAATGATATAGAAATTGAACCTGCTGTTGATCTTGATAACCCACAATCAAAGAATCAACGTTATGATAAGAGAGACTTTGTTGCTAGGACCCATGGTAAGGAAAGAGAGCCTTGGGTTCAGAAACCCATGCCTTTTCCTCCCAAACCATCCAAGAAAAAGGATGATGAGGATTTTGAGCGCTTTGCTGAAATGATTAGACCTATCTTTTTGCGTATGCGATTAACTATTATGCTCAAAATAAATCCTTATGCTAAGTATATGAAAGAAATTGTTACTAATAAAAGAAAGATACCGGAAGCTAAAATTTCCACCATGCTTGCTAATTATACTTTTAAGGGTGGAATACCAAAGAAACTTGGAGATCCAGGAGTACCCACTAAACCATGCTCCATTAAAAGAAACTATGTTAAAACTGCTTTATGTGATCTTGGAGCCAGTGTTAGTGTTATGCCTCTCTCTTTATATCGTAGACTTGATTTGAATAAGTTGACACCTACTGAAATATCTTTGCAAATGGCTGATAAATCAGCTGCTATACCTATCGGTATTTGTGAGGATGTGCCTGTTGTGGTTGCAAACGTTACTATTTTAACGGACTTTGTTATTCTTGATATTCCCGAGGACGATAGTATGTCTATTATTCTTGGAAGTCCCTTTTTGAATATTGCAGGGGCTGTTATTGTTGCAACAAAGGCAATGTCACTTTTCATGTTAATGGTAATGAGCATACGGTACACTTTTCGAGGAAACAACCTCAAGTCCACGATATCAATTCTATTGGAAAAATTCCATCGATTATTTTTGGAGGTTTTGAATTTCCTCTTCCTACTGTCAAGAATAAATACGATATTCTTATTATTGGGGATGTGCATATCCCCATTGAGGCAACATAGCGTTATTCGAAATTTCTCCGGTTCCATGTTATTCGGAATGAGTACGTTAACAAGACTTGATCAACCTTGTTAGTGGATTCATTTTGATGATCATGAGATGGATGAAACTAGAAGGCACAACCTTCTGTACCCTCCTTTTACTTTCTGTTATTTATATTAAATAAAATAAAATAAGTATTTTCCGTCTGTTATCTGAATTATCCGTGCAATATAAAAATACCCCGAAAATAAAAGTTCTCCAAATGCCCTGAAATTTAAATATGATTTTTTCTGAAATATTTGAGAATATTTGGCACTGAGAACACAACAGGGGGGCATCCACCTGGCCACGAGGGTGGTGGGCGCGCCCTACCCCCTGGGCACGCCCCCTACCTCATGGTCCCACGGTGGCCCTCCTCCACTTATTCCTGCACCCACCCACTTCTTCTTCCTCCCACAAACACCAATATCCAGCTCAAGCACGAGTTCTAGCTCATTTTGCTGCGATTTTCGATCTCCTTGCTCAAAGCACCTCTCACAAAACTGCTTGGGAAGATTGTTCCTTGGTATGTGACTCCTCCATTGGTCCAATTAGTTTTTGTTCTAGTGCTCTATTCATTGCAAATTTGTGTTTCCTAGGTGACCATGTTCTTGAACTTGCATGTCAAATTTATATGGTCAAAAGTAGTTTTGATGCATGATATAGGCTCTAGGCACTTGTAGGAGTTGTTGCTATCAATTTTGTTGAGTTTGGTTCACTTTTATTTTTGAAGTTACTAAAAATTTCAGAAAGTTTTCAGAGGGGGAAATATGCTTAGGAAAATGTACCAAGGTGGTTCTTCAAGGAAACAAGGACCCATGCTTGCAATGCGTGATGATGATGATGAGCCACCAAGTGATGCTCCAGTGCGGCCTTGTGAATGGCCTTCAGAGGAATTCATGGATCGAGCGGGGATTAAGGAATAATTTAACGCATATTTGCGTAACGCTGATCTTGTGAGCTTCGAGGAAGAAAAATGTCGTCAGTACCACTATCTCACTAGTTCCTTTGTGAGGAGGTTTGAATTTTCATCTTCACGTAATTCTCCAACTGTCCTATTTGATCTTTATGAAAAATCTTATACTATGGACTTAGAGGATTTTACCACTGCTTGCAAACTTCCACAATGGGGTAGTGCTAGTGAACCCCGCAAATATGAATTTAGAGATTTTCTTGCTAGTATAACTGTGGGGGAATCTAGAGATATAACACAAGCTACCATAGGGAGCATTCATTTTCCTGCTATACATTATTTTGCTCTCTTCATAGGTAGGTGTATAAATGGTAAAGATGAAGCATGTCATATGTGTGTCCCTGACCTCAGTATTCTTAGGAGTGCTGTGTTAGGAGACAAATCTTATAATTTGGGAGTCATTATTGCACGTAGGTTGCATAATAATAGATTTAATGGAGATTTCTTTGGTGGAATTTATGCAACCCGCTTAGCTGATTTTCTTGGTGTAACCATACGTAATGATGATATTGAATTGCCTCCTGCTTACCTAGACTTTAATGCTAT
Organism: Triticum urartu; assembly: GCF_003073215.2. Taxonomy (NCBI): domain Eukaryota; kingdom Viridiplantae; phylum Streptophyta; class Magnoliopsida; order Poales; family Poaceae; genus Triticum; species Triticum urartu. Next base: position 443,580,669 of record NC_053022.1, on the reverse strand, counting down.
GGTTCACCACCAGTTTGTTGAGAGGAATGAATCACCTCTCTAGTATCGCTTAATCTTTGACAGACGCCGTGCTGTCCGTATTACTCTCCCTGCTCCTGCCTTCTTTGATTATCAGGCAAAAGGAAGATATGTTATTACCAGAGAGGAGGCAGATGAGTACAAGAGGAGGGCGGAGGCTGCTCGTCGCCACGCTGCAGCTCAGGAGGCGATAGTCACTGCATCTTAGTACGACCCCAACTATTACTATGGATATCCGCCAGGCCAGCCATGGCCATAGACCAACTTAGGCCAAAATCCTAAGCTTGGGGGAGTATGTATTTCTCACCAATATTATATTCATGTCCACACAGTCATTGCTAGATGTCGGTGCTTATACTTTTTCATTGTATCATCCATGCTAGTTTATTTTCTCTCTTTATGCTTTCTTCTTGCGTGTTTAATAAACCTTGAGAAAAACCAAAAAAATTAGTTGTAGCTTTCAATTAGTTTACTTTCCATGCTTGTAGTAGTAATTAAAAAAGAAAAACCCCCAAAAAAATCCTGTTCTTCTTTTGCTTGTTGGGAGTTTTCCCGTGTAAATAGTTTTATTTCTTTTCTTTTCTTTGGGGGTCGATAGAAGAAGACCATGATTAAATTGTTGAAGTGGCTCTTATATGCATTATTGTTGATCTGACAAAAGATCCCATATTGCCTTGTCTTCTCCTGTTTATTGAATGCTTGCAGATTCCAGCTTAGTCCAATGCACGCACACTATTATTATTATTATCCACATCGTTCGGTCGTGCAAATGAAAGGCAATTATGACGATATATGATGGACCGACTGAGATGAGAAAAGCTGGTATGAACTCGACCTCTCTTGTTTTTGTAAATATGATTAGTTCATCGTTCCTGATTCAGCCTATTATGAATAAACATGTTTGCAATGACAACTAGAGATCATAGTTTCTTGTGCCATGCTTGATTAGCTAGGAGCTTATAATGGTTTACCTTGCGTGCCAACATGCTATTAAAATGGTTGTGATATGGTATGATAGGGTGGTATCCTCCTCTAAACGATTCGAGTGGCTTGACTTGGGACATGTTCACGCATGTAGTTGAAACAAAATCAACATAGCCTCTACGATATTTATGTTCATGGTGAATTATATCCTACTCATGCTTGCATTCGGTGTTGATTAATTTTAATGCATGTTCATGACTGTTGTCGCTCTCTAGCTGGTCGCTTCCCAGTCTTCTCTAGCCTTCACCTGTACTAAGCGGGAATACTGCTTGTGCATCCAATCCCCTAAACCCCAAAGTTATGCCATATGAGTCCACCATACCTACCTATATATGGTATCTACCTGCCGTTCCAAGTAAATTTGTATGTTCCAAACTCTAAACCTTCAAATAAATATCCTGTTTTGTATGCTCGAACAGCTCATGTATCAACTAGGGCTGTCCGTATCTTCCATGTTAGGCGGGTTATTCTCAAGAGGAGTGGACTCCGCTCCTCACTCACGAGAAAGTGGCTGGTCACCGGGATGCCCAGTCCCATGCTTTATGCAAACTAAATCAAAATAATTGCAAACAAAACTCCCCCTGGGACTCTTGTTAGTTGGAGGCACTCGTTGTTTCGAGCAAGCCATGGATTGATGCTTGTTGGTGGAGGGGGAGTATAAACTTTACCATTCGGTTTGGGAACCGCCTATAATTTGTGTAGCATGGAAGATATCGCCATCTCTTGCTTGTTATGTTGACAATGAAAGTATACCGCTCAAAATATTATTCATCTCTATTTCAAAACCGAGCTCTGGCACCTCTACAAATCCCTGCTTCCCTCTGCGAAGGGCCTATCTATTTACTTTCATGTTGAGTCATCATCCTCTCATTAAAAAGCACCAGTTGGAGAGCACCACTGTCATTTGCATTCATTACTGTTAGTTTACATTGAGTATGACTTGACTGGATCTCTTTTACCATGAATTACAATGTCTATTCAGTCCTTGATCTTTGAAGGTGCTCTGCATTTATGTTTTGCGGTCTCAGAAAGGGCTAGCGAGATACCATCTTATTATATCATATTATGATTGTTTTGAGAAAGTGTTGTCATCCGAGATTTATTATTATTGCTCGCTAGTTGATTATGCCATTGATATGAGTAAACATGAGACCTATGCGTTATTATGAATATGGTTAGTTCATAATCTTTGCTGAAAACTTGAATGCTGGCTTTACATATTTACAACAACAAGAGCAAACAGAGTTTGTAAAAGTTTTTCTTTATCACTTTCAGTTTATCAACTGAATTGCTTGAGGATAAGCAAATGTTTAAGCTTGGGGGAGTTGATACGTCTCCGTCGTATCTACTTTTCCAAACACTTTTGCCCTTGTTTTGTACTCTAACTTGCATGATTTGAATGGAACTAACCCGGACTGACGATGTTTTCAGCAGAATTGCCATGGTGTTATTTATGTGCAGAAACGAAAGTTCTCAGAATGACCTGAAACTTCACGGAACATTCTTTTGGAAATAATAAAAAATCCTTGCAAAAGATGAAGACCAGGGGCCCACACCCTAGCCACGAGGGTGGGGGCGCGCCCCCTACCTCATGGCCCTCCTGGAGCTCCTCCGACCTCAACCCCAACTCTATATATTTGCTTTCGGGGAGAAAAAAATCAGATAGAAGGATTCATCGCGTTTTACGATACGGAGCCACCACCAAGCCCTAAAACCTCTCGGGAGGGCTGATCTGGAGTCCGTTCGGGGCTCCGGAGAGGGGAATCCGTCGCCATCATCATCATCAACCTTCCTCCATCACCAATTTCATGATGCTCACCGCCGTGCGTGAGTAATTCCATCGCAGGCTTGCTGGACGGTGATGGGTTGGATGAGATTTATCATGTAATCGAGTTAGTTTTGTTAGGGTTTGATCCCTAGTATCCACTATGTTCTGAGATTGATGTTGCTATGACTTTGCTATGCTTAATGCTTGTCACTAGGGCCCAAGTGCCATGATTTCAGATCTGAACCTATTATGTTTTCATCAATATATGAGTGTTCTTGATCCTATCTTGCAAGTCTAGTCACCTACTATGTGTTATGATCCGGCAACCCCGAAGTGACAATAATCGGGACCACTCCCGGTGATGACCGTAGTTTGAGGAGTTCATGTATTCACTATGTGTTAATGCTTTGGCCTGGTACTCTATTAAAAGGAGGTCTTAATATCCCTTAGTTTCTGCTAGGACCCCGCTGCCACGGGAGGGTAGGACAAAAGATGTCATGCAAGTTCTTTTCCATAAGCACGTATGACTATATTCAGAATGCATGCCTACATTACATTGATGAATTGGAGCTAGTTCTGTGTCACCCTAGGTTATGACTGTTACATGATGAACCGCATCCGGCATAATTCTCTATCACCGATCCATTGCCTACGAGCTTTCCATATATTGTTCTTCGCTTATTTACTTTTCCGTTGCTATTGCTATCATCACTACAAAATACCAAAAACATTACTTTTCCTATCGTTACCTTTTGCTATCGTTACCACTACTATCATATTACTTTGCTACTAAATACTTTGCTGCAGATATTAAGTTCCCAGGTGTGGTTGAATTGACAACTCAGCTGCTAATACTTGAGAATATTCTTTGGCACCCCTTGTGTCGAATCAATAAATTTGGGTTGAATACTCTACCCTCGAAAACTGTTGGGATCCCCTATACTTGTGGGTTATCAAGGATCTGCTTTTTAAGCACATCACAAAGAGCCTGATGCCCTTTGAGGCTTTTGTACATGCCTGCCATATACAATTCCTTCAGCCCTGCATCATCAGTGATACTAGCAATGTCCTCAGATGAGGAATTAGTGATAGCAGAGGCAGTTGAGGAATTTGCAGCAATGGAAGTATTTGAGTATTCAGGTGAAGAATTAGCAGTTTCATGTTCAATGCACTTCAAACATGGAGGAACAAATTCATCCTGAGTAGCGCTGATCTGTTGAGCAAGTAATGAATCACACTCCTTCTGAAGATCTTCATAACTCACTCTTAACTGCTCAAGATCTTGCTTTTTTGAAGAAATTCATAAGAAAGCTTCTCATGATCAGATAAGAGAGTGTTATGATGAGCTTGAAGGGTGTCAAACTTAGACTGAAGTCTCTGAAGACTATCAGCCAAAGCTTTCGACTGATCCATTTCTTCACCCAACATATCATCACTTTTATCCAGCATGTATTGAACTTTTTCCAAAGCTCTTTGTTGTTTAGTGGCAAGGGAAGCAAGTTTGACATAACTGGGTCCAAATTCGTCACCAGATTCATCATCACTTGACTCAGATAAGTAGCAGTCAGTTACCTTGGCACCTTTTGCCATAAGGCATGGTGCAGAGGATGATGACTCTGGATTGAAAGTCATAGCCTTGCGTGATTCCACGAATTCTTTGAACCAGGGATCACGATGAGATCGATGACCTTCATAGACCTCAGAGAGTCGGTCCCAGATGAGTTTTGCATGGCTGAGATGCATAACGTTCCTGAACTGATTTTGTGACAAGCTGGAGCAGATGATGTCCTTCGCCGTGAGGTTGAGAAGTGTGTATTTGCGAATATCATCAGCCTCCGCCATCTTGCATAGGTCAGTAAGACCAATCTCGGTGACGGTACAGAGTTCGCTGTTCATCGCCATGAGGCACTTCTTCATCATGGCCTTCCACTTGGGATAATCATGACCGTCAAAGATGGGGCAAGTCACAGTCTTCATTCCTGTGGTCAACATAACTAAAACTCCAGGTGGTTAAACCAAAATCACACAGAACAAGGGAGTACCTTGCTCTGATACCAATTGAAAGTGCGTTATATCGACTAGAGGGGGGTGAATAGGCGATTTTTATGAATTCTTCACTGAGGAATTCGCGGGTGAGGAAATTCCTGAGTGAAGAACTACTTGCAGCGGAATAAGTACTCAGAAGTAAACATAACAGTGCATGAGCATGGTCTTCATGATGAAATGAAAACAAGCACAGAGTGCAGAAAGCGTAAACACAGGATAACACAAGATAAGACAAACAAACTGAAGAAATTGAACTGAGGAAATAGAGGAAGTCTTCAGTCAAAGTCTTCAAACAGATATGAACAAGCACTCAACACATAAATGAGGAAATGGAAGGGTTGAGGAAATGGAACCATGTAGCTTGGTGAAGACAATGATTTGGTAGACCAGTTCCAACTGCTGTGACAATTGTACGTCTGGTTAGGGCGGCTAGGTATTTAAACCTGAGGACACACAGTCCCGGACACCCAGTTCTGAACACGCAGTTCTGAACACTCAGTCCTCACCGTATTCCCCTTGAGCTAAGGTCACACAGACCTCGCCCAATCACTCGTGGTAAGTCTTCAGGTGACTTCCAAACCTTCACAGACTTGGTCACTCAGCGATCCACAATTTTCTCTTGGATGCTCTAGACCATGACGCCTAACCGTCTGGAAGATGCACAGTCTTCAAAGGTAACAAGCGTCGGATCGACGCAGGATCAATCTCTTTAGTGATGCTCAATCACTTTTGGGTTTGTAGGTGTTTGGGTTTGGGTTTTCCTCACTTGATGATTTTCACTCAAAGTCCTTGGAGGATGGGATGCTCTCAAATGACAAGTGTCAGTTTCTCTCGGAGCAGCCAACCAGCTAGTGGTTGTAGGGGACGACTATTTATAGCCTAGGGAGCAGCCCGACATGATAAGACATAAATGCCCTTCAATGATATGACCGTTAGGTGGGTAGATATTTTGGGACAGCTGGCGCATAGCACATCAACGGTCAGAATTTTGAGTATCAAATTCCTCAGGGCTATCATGTTCCTCACCGTGTAGGCAATCCATACTGGCGAATTCCTAACTCCTCAGTCAGAACAAATTCCTCGGAGACCAGAAGAATTTCGTCTCTGTCACTGAAGAATATGACTGAACTGTATGAGATTTCCAATGGCTTCACTCGAAGGGATTGGTAGGTGTAGGATTTGAGTTGAGCATCACATGGAAAATTTTCCTTAGTATTTCCTCGACCCCCTTTAACAGTACGGTGTTTTCTATGACTCAAGAAAAAGAAAAAGAAACTAAGAAAACAAAAGTCTTCATGCTTCATGTTCTTCGAATGAATACCAAGTCTTCAGGATTACACCAATTTCTTCACTTTCAAAGTCTTTAAAAAGTCTTCAGAGATCCAAAGTCTTCAATCGAAGAACTTCATTTTTAGGGGTCGACTTTCTCTGTAAATATCAAACTCCTCATAGACTTATAGACCTGTGTACACTCACAAACACATCAGTCCCTTAACCTATAAGTCTTCAATACACCAAAATCACTAAGGGGCACTAGATGCACTTACACATATGATGAATCTGACCATACACATGAAACATCAAATTCGTCCATACACATATGAAACCGAACATACAACTATCTCTGGTTCAGTGAGATAACCAGAGATATTTTAGGACAAAGGCAGGGAGTGCCATGGGGCGGCTGTACTAGTGATGCTCTGGTTGATGTACGACCATCACCTACAAGAGAGATTGAGAGATTGAGGGTTCAGAGCATGCCATGGGGCGGCCGTTCATCCAGCCAGACGAACGACGCCGACGCATCTAGGGACTATGCCGGAAGCGGGAGGCACGATCCGGGCGGCAGCGAATGGGGCATCGGCCGCTCTGCGTTTTCTCCTTATCTGTTCGAGCGTGGGAAACAAAAAGGGGCGTGAGGGCCGAAGCTGTATGTTTTGCGGGATTTCTCGTTTTAGAGCAATTCGGAGCAATAGACCTCTGTATTGCGGATGGGCACTTCCCGTGGGAGTAATTTCAGCCTGAAATTTGGTTTCAATACAGACTGCCAATTCAGTGTCCAGCCAAACAGGTGAATTGAAAGTTTACCAATACGAAATCCAATTCAAGGGCCCCAATTGGGAGATCCAAACACAACGTTCGTGAAGTTGGGGAAAATTAACCATCAGTGTCACCAGTAAATGGATATCCATTCGATTTTTCCTATGTCACGCAACCTAGACCTTTCCCACCAAAACAAATTCTATTCTTGAAGCCAGTTGAAAAACAAACATAATAAATTGCTTAACTATGAAGCTGCAACTATACTGCTTTAAAGTGAATTTGAGGGAATAGAGTCGATTTAATTGGACTGAGGCAGTCTCATACTTTCAAAACAACAATACTACCTTGAGCCGTGCAAAGCCACACCTAAGAGCATTTTCAATAGAAGATGTAAATTTGAAGATGTAAAACAGGAGATGTAAAAATTTACATCTCCAAAAAGTGTTTTTTACATCTTCAAAAAGAGGCAACTCCAACAGAAGATGTATATTGGAGATGTAAAACAACAACTCCAATAGATGGTGTAAATGAAAATGTAAAACTATACTTCAACTAGCACTTCATTTGAAACATATAATTCAAACATAGCAAATTCAACTACTACTTCATTTCAGCATAATAACTAAACATAGTTCTAATTAAAAACATAAATTAAAGGACGACTACTACTCGTTCGAGCTACTACATTCATCAAGTTACTAGTAGTAGTTGAGTTTGCTATGTTTTTATTAATTAGAACTATGTTTAATTATGTTTGAAATGAAGTAGCAGTTGAACTTGTTATGTTTGAAGTATAGATTTCAAATGAAATAGTAGTTGAAGTATAGTTTTACATCTCCATTTGCATCTTCTATTGGAGTTGCTCTTTTACATCGTCAATATACATCTTCTGTTGGAGTTGGCACTTTTGGAGATGCAAAAGGCACTTTTTAGAGATGCAAATTTACATCTCCTGTTTTACACCTTCAAATTTGCATCTTCTATTGGAGTAGTTTAGCTAAACATGCTTTTAGTAACAGATCTTCAGCCTTTTGGGATTCTTACTTCCTTGACTTCATTTTTTAATTCTTGTATTATTTGAGGAATAAAGTCTGGTTATTGTAAAAAAAAGAAGAAGCCACACCTAATGTAGGAGTAGCACACAACAGGCACATGGTAAGAGGAAGTTGATTTTCCACCGGTGCATATACTCATACACACAAACACATATACTCATACCTATGAGCACATACATACATATCCCTATAAACATATTCGAGAGATTGAGCCAACACATTTTAAGATTGATGAAGTCATTACACATGAAGGAAACATCGTCTCCCACTGAAACAAACATCGTCGAAGAGCCTCAAATAAATCCAGGAAAAAAGAACACCAATGTCAGGTCTAAAACTTAAAAACCTTGGTGGCCTTTTATTCATTTATAGTGGATATTTGTGATCTTTCTTTTTCCTGACAGGTGGGTGTTTGTAACTTGAAGTAGCTTTTGATTGGCTAAAATGAATGACACTATAAAATTCATCAAAATGAGCTATTAATGATTTCGAGCTAAATAACTGAACATTGTGTGAATTGGGACATGGATTGCCAACGTACCTGAGTACCTGATCAGATTCAGAGCAAAAACAGTTGCCTACTGCATCCACCCAAATTACATCCGTATCTAGACAAATCTAAGACAAGTAATTTGGGACGGAGGTAATATTTACCTGTAGATGAGAATCTGTGCAAGTCTTTTTTTTTTTGCTAGTATCATTCATTCCTGAAACAATCAATAGTTTTGACTTTTGAATACTTTATTATCTGGGCACTACTCCGTTATCTGAAAAGCAAACTTATTCAGTCTCATGATATTTGCTTCATCCTTTGCACAAGAATGCTACACCTACCTTTGAGAAGGAAAACAGCTGAACAACAACTTCCAACCCCATTGTGCAGTCCCACGAAAGAAAAGAAAACAGAAGGGCCTGTCGTAGCAAAAACAGATGAATCGACATGTTCTGTCTGCTAGTAGTCTTCAGCCGTCAAGGAAACGAGCAAACTCCGTGGGCTTGAGCGTGCGTCTCACGTCCTCCCAGTTGTCCACCAGGTCCGGGAGTGGGCTGGTGTGGATCTTGACGTGCCTGCTGGACAGCCTCCTCACCGGGAGCCCCAGGAACTCCTGCACCCGAGACAGCGCCTGCAAACCAAACCATTCCAACAACAATGCTTCGTCACCCACTTACCCCGATGGATGATACTCCCTTCATTCCAAATTATAGTGCTTCCTCTATTCCCGTGCTTCAACTTTGACCATAAATTTAACCAACGAGACCGACTGCGGCGGGAGCAAAAGTTATACCAGTGAATTCGTTGGTTAAATTTATGGTCAAAGTTGGACCTCAGGAAGCGCGGGCACACTATATTTTGAAATGAAGGGAGTATATGATATGATATGATTGATATGGCCGGGGAGCTTACATTGTTGTCGCGGATTAAGTCCTCGTAGTAGAGGATCATGTGGCGCGTGGCGCGGAAGCGGCGCAGGCAGGCGTCCATGGACTGCTCCGCGCTTCTCATGCTTGGGATCAGAGATGACACGCCCACCTCCGGTTTGAACCTCGCTAGGATCTCAGCCTGCATGCACACCACATAATGGACAAGAGCTTTACTCTCTTCTTTCACTCTAGGCAACAAGAACAGATGAATGGATCTGAGATGATTGCATGCGAGAGTCACCTCCTCTTGTGAGTGCACATGCGCTTTGTGGGTGCCGTTCAACTGCTTCTCCTTTTTGTCATGGTCGTTCGCTAACACAGAGACGAGCCTCCTTAATGTATTCCTCCTGAAGAGAAATATCACCATCACACCCTTTTTGATCAAATAATCCACAATCTCATCTGGATAATCCATAAGACCCTGCAAACACATGCACGCACCAATTCATAAACTCCCTATTTTATACTCTATCTATTACTACAATCATTCTACCTAAAACTACTTTTGTTTGGCAATCTATATATATATTTGCACCTAAACTTTGTCGGTTTAATAGCAACAGCAGTATAAGATAGCTGTTAAATAACTGAATGATGGTGTACCTGATTTAGCATCCACTTCAATCCAAATGCAGCCGTGCATTCATTTTTTGCTGCGCTGGTGCGCCAATCCAAATCATACAGCTTGTCAAGAGTCCACAAGATCGACGCAATATCCTCTCTGCGCTCCCTCACCGAGAAGATTTCACCATTTGAGCTCACATTGGGGTGGCTGTTGAGCAGAGTCTCAAACCACCCACTGCCTGATCTTTGCATAGATATAATGACGAAGAAACGGACCGGGGTACATGCGCATTCTCCCCTACGATTTTAACAACATGAATGGATCAGAAAGAGTCAAAAACAGAAAACACAACATGTAAATATGCACTGCATTGCTCTACAAAAACAGGGTCAGGTACAGAAGCGAGGCAATCTGTCTGTGTACAGAGGAAGTTTTACGACAAAAGTTACCTGTCGTAACTCATAGGTCTTGGAAAGTGCACATACTGCATCTGATCATATGGAATTTCTGAAGGTCTTTTGCATAGAACGTTTGTTCGTTCTTCTGCTCCGTTCATTTCTTCTTCATTTTCTAAGGCAATTTGAGTGAAGGAGAAGTAGCAGGCATACAAACCAAATAGTGCAATGAAGAAGACAAGCATTGATTGTACAGGAAACAACGTTCCCTTTGAGCTTTTAGATGAGTACACGATCTGCAAATATGTACATATGAAATTCAGTGATCACATGATGCAAAAAATGAACAGGTCGAACAAAAAAATGAAATATATTCCCGTTATGTTACCATTTTTGCTTGCAACATTTATGCTGCATCAACTGAATGTTAATAGGTTTCCACATTTGCACCAAGAAGTCTTCGTCCTCATTGAGAACACGGCTGACGCCACTGCACTGCAGGTCATTCACAGGATTAGTAAGTTAGGTCTTCAGCTAGATATACAGATATTGCGGTTTTAGATGTTTATTTCTAGCAAATGAAAGGAACTACTAGTGCAATGATCTTTTTATGGCCCCTAATTGTTACGGCATTAGAAAACATGTTTCTGCTGACAACACTTTTTCTCTCGAACACTTTCTGCTTACAACAATCGGAAAGAGTCATATGATGATTCAGGACAAAAAGAGCAAAGTACACTAAGAAAATCGTGGGTGACGCTGTACCATTGATTGATTGTGAATGATTTGCCTATATTGTTGAAGAATAATCAGTGCAGGCTTGATTGCGCAAGCAACAACCTAAGCAGGAGCATCATTTTCATTTACAAGTACAAGCTGCTCAGCAGGAGAACAAAAAGAGCAGCAACAGCAGCAGCAGCAACAACAACAGCAGCAGCAGCAGCAGCAAACGGCTAGACGCAACACACGGCAGTAACTGCTGAATTCTTGTGCCAAGAATTGGACAGAATGCTCGATCAACCGCAAGACAGGCGAGAACCTCATCAATGAAGTATGACTTCACTTGTTTTACCTGATGACCGATGACTCTGCTTCCAGTGCGGCTGGCGGAAGATATAATCTTGTCTGTCGGTTCTGCTCTCAGAATTGGAGGAGAAGGTGGCTTGGAATCCGGAGGGAGAGAAAGAGTGTGAGAGAGCGTTGCCGAGTTTGTTTGCTTGGAACTACTAGACTAGAGAGAAAAGAAAGCGCAGAGGAAGGGAGTGTCAGTGGAGCAGCAGATATGACAGTTTGGAAGCAGCCAAACGGAAATGGCTATGTGTGTAACTGGGACTGCCAGTGTGCAGAGAAAGAGAGACCATATGGACGGGTGGTACTATGACGCAATTTCAGGGGAAATCACCTACCGCGCTATCTGTGTGTGAGAGAGACAAACGCATGCCTCCTAAATTGTGTGAAACACCAACCGCACAAACACTCGTATAGTATGAGCGCTTCATATGACACAACTGAAGACTAAATTTATAAATTATCTAAGAAAATTGAGCACGCCCAAAGCGTTGCTTTTTTAGTACGATCACCTCAATGATGAGTGACAAACAAGTTTATCTCCATGCATAGGTTCAATTTATTTTCAAATGTGTATTTTATTTGTCAAACAGTTTTATGATAGTTTTAATAGTATAGCCAATCGATGGCTATATGCCACTGCCATCTCATTTACATCTATCATTTTTTTACACTCAATCCTCATTGGATTGGCACATGATTGAATCAACAAACCTAAACTGTTTATTTCCTTTTTGGTTACCAAGTACACACCTTGTGACCATTCACATCTACTAGCTAAATGCCCATGCTTTGCAACGGGAATAGAAAGCCATGAGTAGAAATATTCATTCATTCGAGGAACAACGAACATCAATGTTTTGCACACCCATTGAATAAAACATGTTAACAGTGCTTGGCGATATGCCATGTAAATAGCATATATGAAGCACACAAAAGAGGTTACCCTGTTTTTAGAGGGACGGATTGATCAGTACCAACATGGATGGAAACTTAACGCCTTTTGAGAATTAACCCACAAATTTTCTCCAAGCAAATAACACATTTTATTATAAATTTCCAATTAACATGAAAACGACACAACTATATGCAACCGAAACAACTTTTGCAGGAACAAAAGCAGATAATGGTAAAATAGTTTGATAGCCAAATACATATAGTTAGAACACAAATGAAGTTTGCAACCAGTAAATGGAAAAGAGTACATAGGAGCATCGGACGCGGTAATGCCATTCGATATGTATAACAATAACTAATTTGACAGTTTTAGGATCTGAAAGACATAGCAGAACATATGCACAGAAGAGACTTGGACAGAAAATTGCAACTTTCACACTGCAGGATTATATAACCTTCAATCTAAAAAAAGGATTATAACCTTCAAGCTGTAGTTTATATGGTACGCATCTTGCTAGCAGGAGCAAGATCAAATTGTAGCTAATAAAGCAATGTTGTAAATTAATTATGCAATAAAAAAACAAGTGTCAGGGTGGTACCTTCATGCATCTTGCTAGTAAGCTCAGGATCAAACTGTAACTCATCGCAGAGATTTTGGAGGAACAGTGCTTTCCTAGGAGCTGCAGCGAAATCAATATTAAAGGATTTTGCAAGCCCCTTTCTATATGACGAGATGATTACTTCTGCTTTGTGCTTCCCCAATCCAAATATATTTCTCACATCTTTCAAAGGAATACGCTGCGATTTTTAATCACACAAATATTTACGTTATTAATATACTAACGAATAAAACTTTTCAATGGACATACGACATGAGGCAAAATATAAACTGCGGAAGACCATGTATCATGTCTTTAGAGTCTCATGGTCATACCCAACTAATGAACTCTTGAAAAAATAGGGCAACTCATATCTTATACACCATTAAAGAATATATAGCAAAAATATTTGATCAATGTCTATATGTGTAAGTTTATTGTTCCGTGCAACGCACGGGCATCCCGTTACACAGATACCTCATACCTATGGTAGCATCCCACAGCTGAAGAAGTTTATTCGGGCAACACTGCATATTCTTTTCATATCCAAGTCTGATCTTAATATGTTATACATCCCACCTGTCACAAAGAAAACTGAGGGTTCAGAAATCTTCCGAATAGAAAAAAAAGCATCCCCATTGATTTTAACATGAAAATTTCTTGGGCATACTACAAATCTATATAAGGATGCTTACAAAAAAAGTGACCATGATCAACTCTAATTCTGAGTATTCACATTGAATATATAAGTGTTGCTAATCTCCTGTATTTCAGAGCTAGATACGGTAGTAATCTCCTCTGAATTTGCACATAACACAACTTGTACATTGCACACACAGATTTGCAGCATACATTGCACCAGAAACATCACACGCAGTGGCCTGCTACCCCGCAAAATGTATTCATCACACACGTTAGCCTGCTGCATTACTAATTGCTGAAGCTGATGATCACAATCAACAAGAACAAGACAAAATCATGAAAAAGAGGGTCGAGGTAGTGAGTCATCAGGTCTAATCGTGCTCTGGCGGGGAGCCGGCGGCCGGGAAGAGGAGCAAGACCCCGGCGGCGGTGTTGAGGAGGAGAAGGATCCCGGTGACGGCGCACTACGGTACGCGGCGACGAAGAACCGGGTGCCACGGATCCCGGCGGCGGTGCGAGGAGGTGGGGAAGCTGTCGCGGCCGGCGGCGCCTCGCACCGCGGCTCCCTCCTCCGCTTCCCGGCACAAGAGATCCACCGGCGGCACGCCATCGCCGCGATGCCACCCGCCTGGCCACCAGATTTTTCGTCCGCGCGCGTTTCGCAACGGAGCGGAGCAGGGTTATGTGGGCCCGGCCGCCACGCCCTGAGGCGGCAGCGACTGTTCCTGCTGCGCGCGACGCGACCGCTCACTCTGGTTGTCGGTTGGTGAAGTTTGGCCATTTCTGCCGACACTGCCCGTGATCTCCTTCTCCTGGCTCTCTCTACTCTGTTTTAAGGGCATCCGGACTGAACAAATTTGGCCCGTTAGTGCGTGTCCATTTTAACTCTCTATTTTTCTGTTTACAAGCCGTGTCTTTCATTTTTTTTTACTCTTTCCGTTCCTAAATACTTGTCTTTCTAGACATTTCAATAAATGACTACATACGAAGCAAAATAAGTGAATCTACGCTCTAAAATATGTCTACATACATTCATATGTAGTAGTCATTTGGAATGTCTAAAAAGACAAATATTTAGAAACGAAGGGAGTATATCGGATCACATACATATGATCAATGGAGAAGAAGAGATAGAAAAAGATAATAATAAATAAATGCTTTGTGGTGGGCCTAATTTTGTGTGACTGCGCAGGTCCAGTGACCAGACATGTTTGGGCACTTTTCATACTCATTTCATATATGAAATGAATATAAGGGGCATTTAAAAAGACTTTGAGGGGTTTGATTGGGTTAATTTTTTGTTTCTCTCTTTTATCCGATCAGTAATCCCTGCATCCATCTGGTTAATTTGAAAAGCCCGTTTGTAGATGCTCTAAGCAACCAACGGCAACGGGACGGTGCTCTGCATGTGGGCCCTGCCGCCACACAATGAGGCGGCAGCATTGTTTCTGCTGGGCGCGACGCGACAGCACTGCGAGCTGTCGGTTGGTGGCTTTTGTCCAGTTGTGCCGACACTTCTCTCATAATACATGACGTTTTTTTTTTGCGGGAGATAATACACGACGTTCGTTTCTTTATATGAGGCAGGAAGTGCCTCATTTTGCGCAGCCGCCCGCTCACTCCTCTCGTCTCTGCTCTTTACTTTCCCTAGCACACTGAGAAAAACAGCTCAAATAGCTTCTTTGATCATGATTTTGAGCGATTTGAAGGCCGATTCAGAAGAAGTATTAGTTGAAGAAAAGATAGATCAAGGTAAGATCTATTCATTTTTGTTGGTTTCGTTCACATGCATGATGTTTTTGTTCTGTTTGATTAGTTTCTAAGTATGTATTCTCTATTGTTTTAGGCATGATTTCATCACTTTGTGGAGCCATTTGGAGCTTATGGAGTAGGATTTGCCGTGTGAAGTGAACTACGAAGTTGAAGATCAAGGTACAAGCTTTGCAATACATGGATTTGCTTGTGCATGCACGGTGAAAATTAGTTAGTCTTTTAGCCCATCATTATCTATGTGATGTTTACTGCTTAGAAGTTAGAAAAGTTTTCAGATGACGTATGTTGCATTTTTTGTGTGGAGTAACGTATGTTGCATTTATAGCCATTCTTTTCACATGAGTAAGTTGAAGATGTTGTAGATCAATGTTAGCTGTATCCGTTACTAGTAATTTTTTTGACAAGCAAGATGTTGTTACTTTTGTCATTAAGTCATAATTAGTACTTCTGTTGAACGTATAGGTTGGGTTAGAGCCAAAACTTGGACAACAAATATTTGACGGTATTGTAGATCACGTTAGGCCTTTCAAATGCATTAATTTAGTTTGACATGCGAAAAGTTCTTAATATGCTAATTAAGAAAAAGTTTGTACTGTAATTGGTCATTGCATGATTAAATGTGATGCTATTTCATGTGGTATGTTTATTAATAATTTTTATAGTCAGGAAACCGTAGGTCTATTT
The DNA here is from genome assembly GCF_003073215.2 of Triticum urartu. Lineage (NCBI taxonomy): Eukaryota > Viridiplantae > Streptophyta > Magnoliopsida > Poales > Poaceae > Triticum > Triticum urartu. Next base: position 443,564,710 of record NC_053022.1, on the reverse strand, counting down.
TTTTATGTCGCAATAATCTAAGTTTTGTATATTAAGATTAGATGCTAATATCCTTAATGATGTATGTAATTAGGTAAAAAATATCATCTGAGTAGCAAACAATGAGGAGATGGTGTGATTGAAGAAATTGTGTTTCGATCTTTGATGTCCCTTTTGAGGTGATGATCACATACATGCAAAGTGCCATTTTGATGCTTTTGATAGCAAAAAAAATCCATGTCTAATATTTATGTTCATGTGATAATAGGTTGAGTCCATTGATATATTACTGGTGATATGTTCATGCTGACGGATTTTTTTTGAACTATTGTGGCGCTTAATTTTATTCAGAACAACATCCAAATTGAAGCTGAGGTATAAATGAGACTGTGTAATTTTGTATATATTTTTTATATTGATTTACTATTGTGAATGATGTTACTTCTGCTGCAAATATTTCTAGCAAAACTACGGTTATTTGTTTAGTCATATGATATTTAAATGTTATCATCATACTATTATGTTTAAGGTCCAACCGAATGATACTAAAAAAAGTCGACTATTTTCTAATGAAAATATGTTATTAAAATGTATTCTCATTTCATTAGTTGTAATAAACTATTTTTATTGGATGATATGAAAATGTTATTAAAATCAAAATATACTAAAAGTTTTAATCGTATCTTATTAAAGTGTTATGATCGTATTATTATGTTTAGAGTCGAACCGAGTGATATTACAAAAGCAAAAAAAATCAAATTTTGGAAAATGTTCAGAATTCCAAAATTCTGTTGCTATTTTGAAAAAATATTTGGAACTTTGAAAAAAGTTTCCCATTTTTCCAAAAATAAATTACTGTTTTACAAAATTGTTCGAGATTTCTAAAAAGTTTCCTATTTTTTGAAAAGAATTACTGTTTTGCAAAAATGTTCGAGATTTCTAAAGAAAAATGGTATTTTAAAAATATTCCAAATTCAAAAAATAATCTTGGTTTAGTGAATTTTTCACAATTCAAAATAATGTTCGCGTATAAAAGATACACATTTTCGAAAAATATTATGAATTGTCAACAAATGTTCGTATTTTAAAAAAATCACAAATTCAAATAATTTCCATGTTTTTATAATAAAATTTGGTGTTTTCTAAAAATGTTTTTGAATTTTTAAATATTGGTGTTTTTAAAAAATGTTTGTGAATTTTTAAAGATGTTTCTGTTTCAAATATTGTTCGCATTTTTTCTGAAAGTGTACATGGTTTTCAAGAGCATCTTTAGGATTTTAAATATGGTTCATGTTTTCTAAAATATTCAAAAACTTCATACCTTAAAATCTCCTCGATTGAAAGGAAAAGTAGATTGAATAATTCATGGGTCTTCTCTGGCGTACGTTGACGTAACAAAACTCTTAAATGCGATCAATGAATGTAAAAAAAAATCACAGATTGATCACTTCAAACCTAGCGAAACCGAGAAGCTAAATGTTCCTTTTTCACGTGCACACAGTTTACTTGCACATATAATTCTAATTAGCTTTAAATGCATATTATTTTCCTCCGTTGCAACGCACGGGCATATGTGCTAGTTATTTCAAATGTAAATATGGATATAAAAATGTTCTTCCCTTTTAATATATTTAAAGTTTTAATCAGCTAATAATAAAATATTCGGTTACTAATTATTTGAAATGTAAATATAGATTAATGATGGCGGCGTTGTTGCACCCATCTATTTTGACAATATAGTGATAATACGTTCCATAAGTATAAGGGAGTCCTTGATCACCAAATTGGAAGGTAAAGTCACTTTTATCCGAGACAAAATTTCACATTATTCATTAGGAATTAACAATCTAAAATAAATGGCATCACTTGTCCAATAGTCAACATCCATCAATTCACCATCATAAAATTAGACGTACAAAGGAACAAGATACAACATCATTCATCGACATCACATACTGATATGTGGACTTTACAACCAGTAGCAATATTTCCATGGCATGTGCTTCTACCTTGTAATGCTGTCCTCCTAATCTGGACCTTTGGTTCCTTCCATTACTTGTGCTTGTCAAAGAAATGTGCCTTTTCCAACCTGGATCTTTCGATCAAATGATTTTTTTGTCGAAAAGGACCAGGTGCCCAACACAATTGTCAAAAAGGACTACCTGTAGATGAAATTGACAAAAGAGACCCCCGGTCGTGGCGGCAAGCGCGGCAGGCGACACGTGACACCTGCCGCTAAGGATGGCAATGGATCGGGTTCGGCTCGGGTTGAACAATATCATATCCATACCCAAATCCATGAAGACATTATGTGCCCATCCACACAAAAAATCCATGGGCGAAAAATTATGTCCATGTCCAAACCCGACGAATATCCATCGGGTATGGATAACCATCGGGTTGTCGCAACACATATACATAAGAAGTAGCACAACATTCACATAAGCTCTCAAATTCTCACAAAATGACAAAGCACAAGTGCATAACATCAAATAAGCTCTTAAATTCTCACAAAATGACATAGGACAAGTGAACATCACCAAGAAAGCTCTCCGATTCTCATAATGACATAACATTAAATAAACCTAAGTACACAATTCTCTGTCCTCGTAGAATGACATAGCAATAACACAACATCATTTCTCGATCTCGATTTCTCATAAAATGGCATAACACAATGTCAAGCAAGCACATGTACCACCATATGTAGAGAGGTAAAGTCTAGCGGCATCTAGGGCTGCGGGAGGAGGAAGTCGAGGTGATGGAGATGACGCTTAATTGCGAGTCATTTACCGAGGATATAGAAGAATGAGAAGAGGCAGAGAAGTTACGATGGGAACTGGGGAGGGATCGCATAGTTTCTTTTTTACTTTTTATAAAGGAAAAATACATTGAAAGATGGGATAGTGGGGATCATCGAATTTTGCCACGCATGTCATACTATCGGGTCGGGTTCGGGTATATCCATGGATACATAATTATATCCATGCCCTACCCACGATTAATCGGGTCGGGTTTGGGTTCTGCCCATGGACGTAAAAATGTACTCAGACCCTACCCATTCGGGTCAGGTATCCGCGGGTATCCATGTCCATGGATAAAATTGCGGGCCCTGCCGCCACACATTGAGGCGACCAACATCGTATAACGTGTTTCCGTGTCGGGACGTAACGGGGTCGGACAGGTGAGCCCTGCCGCCACGGTACGAGGCAGCCTGTACTACTGCTGCCGCCTGGTTGCCGACATGACATATGCACGCCCGACAAGGCGGTGGGCCATGCCGCCACTCCATGAGGCGGCCGCATTGTTTGTGATGCTTACCAGCCGACAGCATCTGCTGTTGCTTCAGGATTTTTTGTTGAAAAGGACCTCTCGCCAACACAATTGACAAAATGACTACCTACAGATCAAATTGACAAAAAAGACCCCCTCAACGGTGGCGGCAGGCGCGGCGATCGACGCGTGGCTCTTGCTGCCACGCTCGGAGGCGGCGGGACCGGCCGCCACACGTTGAGGCAGCCGACCATCTATTACGTAATTTCCAGCGCGCCGGTCCCGGGATGGAACGGGGCCGGGCATGTGGGCCCTGCCTCCACTCGACGAGGCGGATGACACTGTTGTTGCCGCGCGCTAGCCAACAACACTTGTTGCATGCGCGACGAGGAGGTGGGCCACGCTACTATTCCTCGAGGCGCCCGTGCTGTTGCTGCTGCTCGTGGCGCGACAACTTCGGTGTGGAAGACGGCGATGATTCCCACGCGCGGATGACGCTGATTTCCACGGGAGGGAATCCGATGCTGTGCGGTAGGTGAGTTTTTGACGTCTTGTGCCGACACTCTGTGGTGCTTCTCTGCACTCTCTTTGCTTCCCTGCATACACTCTCCACTCCACTCCATCTGGTTCGCATGCTGCTCGGCGGGAATCGTTTTTGGCAGTGATTCCACTATGATGCTGCCCGTTGTTTGATAATTGCCACTGCTTTCTATGCAGACAACACCGATCAAAAGCAGTGCGTGATTCCCGCCTAAAGTTGTGTTCATCGGTTGCTGCGACCGACGCGAGAACACCGAGGCACACCATGCCGACACTGGTAGCACTGTTTTGAATCATGCGTATTTCCCACCTAATTTTTTTTTGTTCGTGCCTATTTTCTCGCCATCATTTCGTGAGGCCAAGGCAGCAGAAGAAGCTGGCGATGGAAAACAAAAATATCCACGCTAGACTCGGTAGATACTTGTGGTAGTATTTTAAATTTTGCAACCATTTGTATCTTAATTTCGGTAGTTTAATGTAGTTTTATTTCATTAGTTACATGTAGCATTATTTCTTTTTTTTGAGGGGAAAGATTGCAATTATATTAAAATATCATCACAGTCATTACAATCAGATTGCACCAGCAACGCCAAAACCAGTGGTAGTTGGCCCATATGGACAGCCCCCCTACCACTGCTCTGGGTTAGTCTGGCTAACTCATGAGCAACTTTGTTGCCATCTTTCCCAATCTTTCGAAAGACAATGTTTGAACTATCTTGAATAAGATCCCTAATCATAATATAATGTTCTCTCCAAGCTGCAAGAGGGGTTGCAGGGGACAGAATGTTCAAAATAACTGCAGCACAATCAGATTCTATGATGATCTTATCATTTCCCAAGTCAAGAGCAGCCTTCAGCCCAGTGACACACGCACAAACTTCAGCCTCTTCGGCACTTGCACAGGGATGGAGTTTTACGCCCTCTGCTCTAACAAGTCTGCCCATGAAGTCTCTTATAATGTACCCAGCACTAGATTCACCCGAAATGGCCACAAACGCAGCATCTGTGTTTACTTTCAGCCATCCCACAGGAGGTCTAGTCCAACTAGACATACCAGCATGGCTTGGACCAGGTTTGGTCAACACCGACCTATGACACTTCTGCGGAGAAGGCGCAACAACCGGCTTCTTTCCTTTATCATCAGTAGCGAGGCGTTCACCCCAAAAAGAAACAGAGAAGTTTTGCAGGAATCTAACCGAGTCTAAAATGGAGCTCTTCCCTTGGTTGTGGACCACATCATTTCGGAGGAACCAAGCATGCCAGAACACAAGAAGCACCAAATCACGCTGCCTTGGTTTGATTTTTGCAAGGAGGATTAGAAGCCAGTCAGGCCCATTGTAAATAAAAACCCTTTCCCCAGGAAGATCCCACACCCCTCGCAACTGATCTCTTAAGGCACGGGCTTTGGTACATACCACAAATATCAACATTTATTCTCGTCTGCTATACCACAAATATTGCACGTACTATCAATCTCCAGATTCCTTTTGCACGTACTATGAAAACTGTTCTCGTCTGCCATACCACAAATATTGCACGTACTATCAATCTCCAGATTCCTTTTGCATTTATTCTGCTTTGTAGCAAGATTATCACAGGCCAACCTCCAACCAAAGGACCGGACCTTGTTTGGGATATCAGCATTCCACACCAACTTCCACATATTCCTGTCCCCCTTTGGAGCAGCGCTACTTCCGGTCAGGTTGTTATTACAGTGCTTCAAATTATATGCAAGCTTGTACGCACTACGGACAGAGAAATGCCCAGACGTTTCATAGTGCCACGCTGGAGTATCCTCCATCTCATGTATCGGAATCTTTATCTTTAAGATCACCTCCACATCATTTGGCCAAAACACCTGTCTCACCAACTCCTCATTCCATCCCTTTCTCTCAGGTAAGAAGAGATCACACACTCTGCGAATCCTAGACCGTTTCCTACTGCCAAGAATTTTTAGGGACGGTTCTATAGGAATCCAATTGTCCCTCCAAATACGGATACAATTACCATTTCCAATCCTCCAGATTACTCCTTTCCTCAAAAGCTCCAAACCAAATTCGATTCCCCTCCACGCTTGAGATGCTTCACCAGAAAACACTGTATCAAGGACATTGCCGTTAGGGTAGTACCTTGCTTTGAAGAGTTGAGCACATAAACTCTCTGGCGACTAGATTAATCTCCAAGCCTGTCGCGCTAAGAGAGCCTGGTTGAAACAAATAGTGTCGCGGAAACCGATTCCTCCCTGAGATTTTGGTTTGATCAAGCATTCCCAAGAGGCCCAATGAACCCTCCTCTGTCCTTGCTCCTCCCCCCAGAAGAAATGCCTCATAAGTTTCATATAATCATCATGGAAACTCATCGGCATCTTAAACACACTCATCGTGTAAGTGGGAAGCGCTTGAGCAACGGATTTGATGAGAACCTCTTTTGCAGCCATGGCCATATATCTTTCATTCCAGTCAGATAGCCTTTTGTTGAACCTGTCGTTGATAGGCTGAAACTTCTCAGCCTTCATACGCCCTTCCGGTGTGGGTAGCCCCAGGTATTTCTCCTCGAAAGTACAATTTTGGACACTTAGAATCTCCTTCACTTCTTCCATCCTAGAAGCTGGGCACTCAGAATTAAACAGGAGGGAACATTTCTCATGGCTAACCAGTTGGCCAGTGCTCCTAACAAACACCTGAATCGCCTTATTTACCATTGAAGCTTGCTGACCATTAGCTTCGAAAAACAGGGTAATATCATCAGCAAAAAATAAGTGAGATATCCCAGGGGTAGAACGAGCAATCTTTAGCTCTCTTAGTTCGCCCTTGTTTACTGCATTCTTTAGTAATCTGGACAGACCATCAACGACAAAGAGGAACAGGTAGGGAGAAAGAGGATCGCCCTGGCGTAAACCTCTAGAAGGGGAGAACTTCTCAGAAAGCTCCCCATTCACACTTATGGCATATCGGACAGAAGTAACACACGCCATGACCCAACTCACCCATCTAGGGTTGAACCCCAACTTAGTGAGCACACCCTTTAAATACTTCCAGTCCACACGGTCATAAGCTTTTGAGAGGTCCATCTTGAAAGCGCAGAACGAGTCACTTGAGTTCCTCCCCTTTTGGATGGCATGGAAGCATTCAAACGCGATAAGAGTGTTGTCACTAATGAGCCTTCCTGGGATGAAAGCGCTTTGCTCAATGCCAATAAGGTCGTCCAGGAGCTGTCTCAAGCGGTTCACTAAGCACTTCGACACCACTTTGTAAATAACATTGCATAAAGAGATTGGCCGAAAATCTTTTAACTCCACCGCTTGGTTAGTCTTGGGGATGAGAACAATAGTAGTAGTATTCAACTCACTCGGCATGACACCATCCGTAAAGAATTGCTTTACAGCTCCGACCACCTCTTCTTTTAGAACATCCCAGTTTCGCTGGTAAAAATGCGCGGGGAAACCGTCCGGCCCCGGGGATTTTAGCGGCCCAATCTGAAATAGGGCGTCGCTGATCTCTTTCACCGTAAACTCTTCCATTAATTTTTCATTCATCTCATTTGTAACCAAGGTCTCAAAATGATTCAGCAAGCCCGCAGGGTTCACATTTGAGTCTTCTGTAAACAGATCATAGAAAAACCCCTTTGCAATCGCTTTGATTTCTTCTTCATTGTTTGTGAACTGCCCATTAGCCTTCCAAAGTTTTTTGATCCTGTTCTTTCTGGCACGCCAAGAGGCCCTTCGTTGAAAATATTTGGTATTTTGGTCGCCCTCACGAAGCCACGTAACTCTACTCCTTTGAAGGTAAAGAAGCTCTTCCCGCAATAACAATTCATCCATTTTTGCTGATAAGATCTTTATTTCCTGCTCATGTGTGTTATAGTCCTTCAACAGATCCGCTAGTTTCCCTCTACATTTGGCTATTTCTTTTGTAATAGAACCAATAGATTGGTTGCTCCAGGCTTTAAGAACTTCCATGATACAGTCCACCTTCTCAGTTAGGTGCTTGAGGTCTCGGACAGGGGCATGATGGTTCTAGGCATTCTCAATTATCCCAGCCAAGGCCTCCTATCTTTCCCACATCACTTCGTAGCGACCTTTTTTTCCTTTTCCTTCTCTTAAATTGCAACTTCTCTAGGCAGAGTAAAAGAGGACAGTGGTCAGATCTCGGCGACACAAGATGTTTGACGCACGCATTAGAGAAAATGTCCTGCCATTCAGGCGAAGCAACAGCTCTATCCAACCGCACTCGAACATTTTTATCCCCTAATTGATTGTTATTATACGTCCAGCCCACTCCTTTAAACCCAAGGTCATGCAGATTACATTCAGATAAAACTTCCCTGAAAGCTTTCATCAGGGGTTCACTCCTTCTTTTTCTAGAAATATGTTCGCTTTGCCACATGGCCTCGTTAAAATCACCGATCATGAGCCAAGGTTCACTAGCGTTTGATTTGATGCGTCTTAACATATCCCACATACAATGCCGGTCCTGGGACCTGGGCTCACCATAAACAAAGGTTCCTCTCCATTTTATTTCACCAGAAACAGAAACTTTTACATCGACATGATGGATTCCAAAGTTTATTAACTCGACATCTACGGAATCATCCCAGAAGAGGGCTAGGCCTCCCCCCTTCCCTTTCACAGAGACAATGATACTGTGCCTGAAGCCAATTCTACGCCCCACCCCCTCCACAAAATACTTGCCTTGCCTAGTTTCGGAGAGGAACACAATCTCCGGGCAGTGAACACGCACAAGGCGTGTCAGCTCCTGAACTGTCCGGGGCCGCCCCAGTCCCCGGCAGTTCCAGGCCAAGATTTTCATGGCTCCTGACGGGCGCTATCACCCGCGCCCGTCAGTTTACCGGCAGCCCCTAGGCCGGCAGCTTCCCGACCACCCTTCTCAACCTTATAGTGCTCTACCTCTACAGAACCCACATCTCTAGGCTTTTTGTTACTTGTGATTACATCATCGCTATTGCTCTCAGGTTCTACAGATAGAAGATCCTTGACTCTGTCCAGCCGCTTGCCGAGAACAGAAGCGGCGCCTCCTCCTTTACCAGAATGCATGTCCCCCTTATGGCCTCTCTTTCTCAGATATACTTTGTTCTTGACCGTGTTTGGATGGTCCATCTCTTTAACGACCCCCTGCAGATTAACAAGATCCTCAACAACACGCTGGGCGTCGTCGATGGAGCCTCCACCAGCACTAGTCTTTGGAGGGAGCTCCGGGACCAGCCCCGCCGGTAAAGTTATTTCTTCAGGCTCAGGCGTCTTCTTGTCTTCTGCCTCATTTCCCTGCATTTGGCCCAGCACATTGGTCTGCATTTGCACCTTGTCTCCCTCCTTCTTTGTGTTGCTGGGGTTAGGTGCAGAAACCAAGGCAGCATCAGCGGTGCGAGAAGCATCCACCATGTCGTTCAGCAGACCCACAACAGCCGAGGCGCCAACTGGATCACTGGGAGATCCATCCCCCACATCAATGTTGTTGTCTGAACCCTTCCGGGGGGCATCGGTTTCCATTAGCTCACCCACTGAAAGGCGAGCAACATCTTCACTCACTTTCTCAACCGTATTCAACACCACATCCACACTTGGAGTGTTGATTTGAGAGCTGCAGTTTGGCTTTGGGGCACGCCAAGGAGAGGTAGTAGCCTGCGAGGGCTTTGGTTTCCCCATCTTATCGGCAAGGAACCAGGCACGGGGGTCATCAAAGTGCACTGGACGCACACTGATGTCCTTGGAATACCTCAGTTTTTTCTCATCATTAGGAAGATCACAACTGGCTTCCATATGTCCTAAGAAGCCGCAGAATAAACAGAAGTTTGGAAGTCTTTCATAGCGCAGGAAAACAATCACCTCTTCTCCAGTTATCTCGTCAGCCAGGGTGATCTCCTTTGGTAGAGCAGAGTACAAGGGGAGCAACACTCTCGCACGCAGAAATTTGTCGCAGATGTTGCCCCTCGCGTGCTGATCAACCAGCAGCATCTTGCCAACCTGTTCTCCCAGATTTTGGGCAAGTTCCTCTGTAAGGAGGTAAAAAGGAATACCCCGGAACTGAACCCAAATAGGAACATGAGAGAACATAGCCGAAGCAGGGTCAGCCCCAGATTCCAAGCCTACAACCAAGAACGGGTCTCCCTTGTACTGCCATGGGCCACCCCTAATGACATGTTGTCGATCACCATCTTCTGAGAATTCTAGGACGAATTTACGTCCTTCCTTTGCCGACATCTGATGATCGCCCAACGCCCCACGGATCTTCCAAACCCCTTTCATATGGTCAATCAACTGACGGGGGTTCACCATCAGCACAGACAAGAAGAGACCAACAGCCAGAAAAATGCGTCTGAACCGCTTCGCGAGCCCCCGATATGTTAATGATCAGGGTTTTCTTCACTGGATCCGCAGCAGAGAGGGCAAGCTCCTTACCCGGCCGGCGAATGGCTTCGCCGTTGTCTTGAGAGGCTGAGCTCCCAGCGGCCAACAGGGACCCTGACGCATCCCTCGTGGACTTGGACACCATCCCTGGAGACACCAGGGAAGTCATCTTCAGATGGGCTTCAGATGTCACCATCAGGCAATCGGTCGAACACCTGTAGTGCGTGGAGCAAAGGCTGGTGTGGCTTCCCAAGGAGAATGATGGAAAGCGCATCACCAGCAGCCTCCTAAATAGCAGATCTTCCATGGGCTTGTAAATGCCCTCATTATTCTCCAAATAACTCCCAGAAGATGGAAACGAAAGTTTCTCCTCAAACTGAAACGGAACCCATATACGCTCCAGTTCATCATGGACTTTTAATTCATAAAACGGAAGGGTCTCTGAAGGTGGATCACGACCTGGATCAGGTGGCTCCTTGTCTCCTTCCTTACGGGAAGGCAATAGTTGGCCACTCACGATCTTCACTCGAAACCTCAGGAATAGGAGGCGGAGCTTTAATTTCTGGATCTCCTGCAGAGATTTCCTAAAACGACTCTGGAGGGTGGGTGAAAGGGTGTGCTCTGGTTGGGGAAGGTTGCATAGAGGGGTCTCGAGGTTGGTTTTCGTAGGTTTCTGGGTTACAGGGACAAGCCATCGACGATTTCCACAAGAGGGTAGGAAATCGCCAATGGAGTCGCCTCTGGCGGGTTTCGGGAGGGGAACGGGCTGTCGCATGATTTTTCTCTACACGGTCCTACATGTAGCATTATTTCAATAGTACAATGTATCTTATTTTCAGTTGTACCGTGTCCAAATGTCTTATTTACCTTCTTTCCTTCTTTCTTTCTCTCCCCACTCGAAAACACTTTAATAATACAAACTAATTATCAAACGTGGTGCAACGACTACAACATCAAATTAAGATCAAACATAATGCCCGTACAATAAGACAGTACAAACTAATAATGCAATTACATCTGAATTAAATGGTAGAGCTGAACTTAAAAACTAAAAATACAGCTTAAAAACTACATGAAGACATCATCGTCATCCTCCGTCGATGCAGAACTCTTGCCCTTCGACGATGCAGAACTCTTGCCCTTCGACGATGCAGAACTCTTGGCCTTGGTACTCGGCGTGAAGATATGTCTTTATCATCACTGTCTGCATTCCATCAAAAAATATTTTCTGCTGCAAACTTTAGGTATGATTCACCCTTACTCTGTTGCTTCATCCATCTTCCATGCAATCTGAGAAATTCTTTCTGTATCTCCTCAGAATTCCTGGAAGGCTACCTGCACCTACTTAATGCGTGAGCCAGCTCATTCAGTAGGGTGTCAGTATTGATGAGTTTGTCCCATGGAACTAATATGTTGTCTACCTTAAAATCGGCGACTAAATCCAGAAGACATTGAGACATATGAGGGTGAAAACTATGATCAAAAGAATATCTGGACATTTTGGCAAGACTACGAGACTACACTAGAATGCTTACCCAAGTTAGTGCCGAGGGTGTTTTATAGGTTGAGAATACAAACAGAGGCGGGAACTCGGAGGTGGGAAAATATGGCAGGAACTAGATAGCGGGAAACTATGGCGGGAACTAAGAAAGCGGGAAAATATGGCGGGAGATATAGGCGGGAAACTATGGCGGGAGATATAGGCGGGAAACGGTGGCGTGAGATAAACACGGGAACTCAGAAGCGAGAAACTATGGCAGGAGATATACGCGGGAAACATTGTTGTCGCCTGGTCCAGTAGCGGTAGGTCCTCATACATAGATGTTTCTTACATACATCGGAAAGTCTAAAACTGACATAGGTAGATACAATAGGTTGCACACGTAGATAAATGAATCACCCTAGTCGATGATGGCCACCAGGCCTTTCCCGAGGACCAGAAAGAGTCAAGCGATTAGGTGGTCGAGTTACATGAAGACCGCAGCCATACTCCCCTTTGGCTTCCTATGTCTGCGACTCCTGCGTAGGTGGTGGAGTCTGGAATCCTTGTTGCGATCCTGATGCGTAATTGTAGGCGTATGGTTGTGACTCCTCATGGATAAAAGATGGGCCAATAACATCCCCTCCGAAGAAGTCTGTAACTAATGCTACAACCGTGTCGCCATGATCATGTGATGCTCCCCGGATGCGTGTGTTGAGGCCACGTTGGGTGTCCTCATCGTCCCATGTACGATCATGTATGTCCTAGACAGAGAAACATTGTAAATAAATTGTTAGAGGATAATATATGATATCATTGTAAATGCATTAAAAATGTAAACATGACTACCTGATCAGTTCCCTCGCCCGTAGTGTGTGTCCATTGTTCGTCATAGTGGTTTATCTCTGGGACACGAGTCCCCTCCGGCATGGAGATCCCTCGCGTGGAGAGATACGGCTGAGATCCCTCACCTTGGGTGTATTCGCCATATCCTGCATACGCACATGGGTTCGGGGAAAGAGTCTGCTCGGGCATCGAATCCAAACCCGTGCCATGGTCCTGAGATGTCTGCCCATGACGAAGCTGCACCGAAGAAGAGCGATGCAATAGCAGAGATGAGTCATGTCGTGGCAATGTTGTTGTAGTACTCAGACCCTCCCCCCCCGCGCCCATGGCTCGTACACGCCTCGCTCGGTCTGGACGGCGGCACCGCACTCGGTCTGGCTGACCTTACTATTGGCATGTTGTATGCTCCAGTGACAATGTCATTGCCTCTACCGCAACTCAACTTTGTGGCCATGTAGAGGCGACGACATTGTCACTGGAGCGTACAACATGCCGGTAGCGAGGTCATCCAGATCGACTGCGGCGCCGTTGTCCAGACCGAGCGAGGCGCATACGAGCCATGGGCGGTGGGGGATGGTCCGAGTACTACAACGACATTGCCATGACATGGCTCATCTCTGCCACTGCATCGCTCTTATTCGGTGCAGCTTCGTCATGGGCAGACATCCCAGGACCATGGCACGGGCTTGGATTTGATGCTCGAGCAAACTCTTTCCCCGAACCCATATGCGTACACAGGATATGGCGCATACACCCAAGGTGAGGGATCTTATCCATATCTCTCCACGTGAGGGATATCCATGCCCGAGGAGACTCGTGTGCCAGAGATAAACCACTATGACAAACAATGGCCACAAACTACAGGCGAGGGATCTGACCAGGTAGTCATGTTTATGTTTTTAATGCATTTATAATGATATCATATATTATCATCTAACGGTTTATTTACAATGTTTCTCTGTGCAGGACATACCCGATCGTACATGTGACGATGAGGACACCCAACATGGCCTGAACACACACATACGGGGAGCATCACATGATCATGGCGACATGGTTATAGCATTAGTTACAGATTTCTTTGGAGGGGACGTTATTGGCCCATCTTTTATCCCTGAGGAGTCACAACCATACGTCTACAATTACGCATCAGGATCGCAACAAGGATTCCATTCTCCATCACCTACGCAGGAGTCGTAGACACATGAAGCCGAAGGGGAGTACGGCCGCGGTCTTCGTGTAACTCGACCACCTAATCGCTTGACGCTTTCCGGTCCTTGGGAAAGGCTAGGTGGCCGTCGTCGACTAGGATGATTCATTTATCTACGTGTGCGACCTATTGTATCTACCTATATCAGTTTTAGACTTACCGATGTATGTAATAAACATCTATGTATGAGGACCTGCCGCTACTGGACCAGGCGACAACAATGTTTCTCACGTATACCTCCCGCCATAGTTTCTCGCTTCTAAGTTCTCGCATTTATCTTGCACCGTCGTTTCCCGCCTATATCTCCTGCCATAGTTTCCCGCCTATATCTCCTGCCATAGTTTCCCGCCTATATCTCCCGCCATATTTTCCTGCTTTCTTAGTTCCCGCTATCTAGTTCCTGCCATATTTTCCCGCCTCCGAGTTGCCGCCTCTGTTTGTGTTCTCAACCTATAAAACACCCTCGACACTAACTTGGGTAAACATTCTAGTGTAATCTCGTAGTCTTGCCAAGATGTCCGGATATCCTTTTGATCGTAGTTTCACCCTCGTATGTCTCAGTGCCTTCTGGATTTAGCTGCCGATTTCAGGGTAGACAACATATTAGTTCCATGGGACAAATTCATCAATACTGACACCCTACTGAATGAACTGGCTCACACATTAAGTAGGTGCGAGTGGCCTTCCAGGACCTTTGAGGAGATACAGAAAGAACTTCTCAGGTTGCATGGAAAATGGATGAAGCAACAGAGTAAGGGTGAATCATACCTAAAGTTTGCAGCAGAAAATACTTTTTTATGGACTATGGACAGCGAGGATGAAGACGATATCTTCACGCCGAGTACCAAGGCCAAGAGTTCTGCATCGTCGAAGGGCAAGAGTTCTGCATCGTCGAAGAGCAAGAGTTCTGCATCGACAGAGGATGACGATGATGCCTTCATGTAGTTTTTAAGCTGTATTTTTAGTTTTTAAGTTCATTTCTACTGTTTAATTCAGATATACTTGCATTATTAGTTTGTACTGCCTTATTGTACGGTCATTATGTTTGATCTTAATTTGATGCTGTAGTTGTTGCACAACGTTTGATAATTAGTTTGTATTATTAAAGTGTTTTCGGGTGGGGAGAGAAAGAAAGAAGGAAATAAGGTAAATAAGACATTTGGATACGGCACAACTGAAAATAAGATACATTGTACTATTGAAATAAAACTACATTTAACTACTGAAATAAAGCTACATTAAACTGCCGAAATTAAGATGCAAATGGTTGCGAAATTTAAAATAGTAGCACATGTATCTACTGAGTCCAACGCGGATATTTTTCTTTTCCATCGCCAGCTTCTTCTGTTGCCTTGGCCTCACGAAATGATGGCGAGAAAATAGGCGTGAATAGATGAAATTTTAGGTGTGAAATACGCGTGATTCAAAACTGTGCAACCAGTGTCGGCATAGCATGCCTTGGTGCTGTCGCGTCGGCCGCAACAACCGATGAGCAAAACTTTAGGTAGGAATCACGCACTGCTTTTGATCGGTGTCGTCTGCATAGAAAGCAGTGGGAATTATCAAACAACGGGCAGCACCGCAGCGGAATCACTGCCAGAAACGATTCCCGCCGAACGACATGTGAACCACACAGAGTGGAGTGGAGAGTGTACGCAGGGAAGCAAAGAGAGTGCAGAGGAGCACCGTAGAGTGTCGGCACAAGACGTCAAAAATTCACCTACCGCACAACATCGGATTCCTGTCCGTGGAAATCAGCGTCGTCCGCATGTGGGAATCATCACCGTCTACCACAGCGAAGTTGTCGCGCCGCGAGCAGCAGCAACAACGCGACTGCCTCGGGGAGTGGTGGTGTGGCCCACCTCCTCGCCGCGTGTGCAGTAGGTGTTGTCGGCATGCACGCAGTAGCAACAGTGCCGACCGCCTCGACGAGTGGCGGCAGGGCCCACATGCCCGGCCCCGTTCCGTCCCGGCTCCCGGCGCACTGGAAATTACGTAATAGTCGGCCGCCTGCCTCAGCGCGTGGTGGTAGGGCCCGCCGCCTCCTAGCGTGGCGGCAGGAGCCACGTGTCGGCCGCCGCGCCTGCCGCCACCGTTGAGGGGGTCTTTTTTGTCAATTTGATACATAGGTAGTCCTTTTGTCAATTGTGTTGGCCAGAGGGTCTTTTTCGACAAAAAATCCGATCAAATACGACCACATCCTACAGTAGTATAGCACAAATCATTAACATGTAGCAATATGATATTAGAAAGCATGTAGATTTACTGATTATGTATCTTTGATCTTTTATAAAATTAAGATATCTTAGCTTGGGCTGTAACGAAATAAGTAAGTGTTGTACTCATAATTGCCTCTAATCCTACACATGGTCAAATAGTTTGCCAACTTTCTACTTTGTGGAATATAAGAGGGATGCATGTAGATTAACTAAATCCCACAAAATGAGGGAGCTCAGCAGCTAGAGAAGAGCACTGTAGCAGAATTCAGAGTGCCGAAGTTGGTTAAGTCAGAGTCTATCCTAAACAGGCAGAACAAAGAGAGTTATTCCATGCGACAACGACTTAACCAGGAAAGTCAAGAGCTACAAATAGTTCCAATTTTAACAATGTGTCCTCTTGGTACTTCTCACAGAATTAGTAAACTACATTTACCCATACAAATGATAAGTCCACTACAAATATAGCCGAAAAGGAGAAATATTCAATTTATTATTGTCATAGATGTTCATGATAATCGAAGCTGGCCAAGCTTCAGAAAGGATAAGCTCATAACCTGGAAAATATTATTCTTTACTTATTTTCTCCTAGGCTAAATATTTTCTTAGTACTACAAAAGTAATCTTTAGTGGGCTCAGGCTGCGCCAGCGGGGCAATCTGTCATCATATAAGCCAGAGAAACCAACATTTAACATACTATGTTCCACTGTTATTGACTTTGCCCTATCTCGGAAGTTAAAATTTGAGCATTTATATTGTGCGATGCATTTATTAAATGGGAAGGAAATGCATGGTAACCAAAAAATTGTAGGAAACATGTAACCACACAATTTTTTAAATAACATTAGCGAAAACTTTCAGGGTTTGATTAGTCAGACACTGGGGGCGCACTTTATGAGGTTTGTAGGTTGAATCCACCGCAAGATGTACTCCCTCCTTTCTGGTTTATATGGCTCATCTACAAAAAATCCTTTTCCATTTTATATCAATTCTACTACTCATCATCACATGTTTAGATTTCAAAATGCATTAAATCACTGCATGCAAGGATCAACAAAAAACTAACCATATACTCCCTCATTTCAAGTATTTTTTTCAAACTACGAAATTTATTTCACCACTCACCATCTACCTTGGTTGGAGAGATTTACAAATTGAGCCATATAGACCGAAAAGGAGGTAGTATAAACCTTATTAGTTAAGCAACTAAACTCTCTTGCCTTTAAGATTGTATGTGCCATCCTTTATGACAAAGCTTCATCCAAGCTGAAAGCAAAATTTCCCAAACTATGTGGGCACCGCCATGACAATACCTCCGAGAAATTCCAAGTTTTCCCACCTTCCAAATTTCTTCGTTATCTTTTATTTTGCTAGATGAGCAAGATTCCTGTCATCCCATGGAAGGCATTCAAGAATTATGTGAGCCAAAAAAATGTTATGTAAAAAAGTTGACTATTTTGGAATGTAAAAAAAATTAAATTGAGATGTTCCAAAGAGGGAATTCTATATTTTTTAAAGAGGGAATTCTATATTTTTTTAACAAATTAGTGCTAAGAAAAGAATTAATGTAACACTGGATGACCTAAAGAGGCACGTAACCATCCTCGTTGTGCATGCCAGCTTCTAGTATAGTTGCTGCACAGAAAATCAGAAAGTGGATTGGTTACTGTACTAATTTCAAGAGATGAAGAGAGAAATTAAAAATATAAATGAATGCACAATATAAATAAGAGAAACACATAGATGTTAGTAAACCTGGTTAGACTAGCCACAATGGAGAGTAACATACACTAGTAACATACACATATCCCTAGACTATGTTACTACCTTCATAGTGGGTAGTAACATAAGTGTGGTGTCATGCAAAGCTTCATTTATTAGGTTATAGACTCATATTGCATTGGGACATGTGATGTTACAGTAATTAGCTAAGTTACTCAAACTACCTCTCTCCTCATTAACTCATTGCCACATAAGCAATTTGCTGAGTTGGACTCGATGTTACTGTTGAAGTTATTCCCACTGTGGCTAGTCTTATACAACTACTTCTTGAATTTCTCTGCATGTGGTTTCCCCTCAGGATTAAATGCACAAGACTCCTGTGACAGAATTGAAGTATTTTCCAAGTTCAAACCTTTCATTGTTAAAGCAAATGAAAAGCTATATCATTTTCTTTCTGCTCAATTCTGTAAAAGAGAAAGAACCAACTAAAAAAGTATCACCAACATACATTTTACACTTAAAAAAATGATCAAATGGTACATAAAAGAAACAAGAGAAATTTGAGTTTTATTTGGAATATCTTGAACAAGTAGACAAAAAATGATCAAATAGATACAATGGAACTCACATGATTCAATCGAGTGTATCAGTGATAATTGTCAAGGGCCTTGTATCATGTCAAAGCTCTCACGCAAAGGAGATATTCTAAGACCTAGCAAGCTGCATGAGAGCGTCTGCAGCCATTTCTTTTGGGATTCTCATGTATTGCTCGATGGCATTCCCCTGTAGCCTAGGCATATTGCGTAAGGGGAAAGGAGAACTGTACCTGTAGGTAAGGAACTACCAACATGGAGCTAGTGCAGCCGGGTTGCAGCCATCTTGAGCTGTACCTGTAGGCAAGGGACTGCCAACATGGAGCAAGTGCAGCAGGGCGGCGGCCATCTTGAGCTGTACCTGTAGGCAAGGGACGACCAGCATGGAGCAAGTGCAGCAGGGCAGCAGCCATCTTGGAACTTGGATGGCAATGCACATGTGGATGACGACCTACTTGACAAGCAGGAAGAGATTGAGATCGGGGCCGGAGGATCAGATCGGTGAAGTCGGCGCCTAGCCTAGTTTTTCCCCGAGAGGTGGCCGCTGCCGTTGTTTGTTCGGCAATCGGCATCCGACGTTAGCGCATGCCAGTGAACGAGATTCTTCCGATTCGGCCGCGGGAATAGCGGCCCAGGACATCCGTACCAGGATCAGCCCACACGTGACAAAAACTTGCCCTGGACGGTCAGGGACAGCCGAGACGCGTGATCTGACGACCTAAATCAGTGGGGGTGTTAGAGGACTTGGAAAGGATTCAGTTATACATAATGGAAAATTTGTTAGTGTTCTATATGGGGATGTTGTACGTGAAGGTCCTTCCGGGGTCGATGTGTCCATGTTCGGATCGACGACAGTGGTAGTGAGAGACATGGTCAAACTAGATTATGCGGCAGTCAGAAGATACATCTGAGCGGCGTTTGGCCTTGAGATGCATGGAAAGAAAATGACCATGGAGGCCTTTGTCGTTGTCGGATGTAATGATGGTACAGTTGCCCGTTGGGGTCTGCGGCAGGTCATAGGAGAAAACTTGTGGGGGTCGTACATGAGGTTTGCAAGCAATCCTAGTTGCTCTATGTTTGGAGAACCGATGGTGTATGTGGAGTTCATTTCTATCAATGATGATGCCGGATGTAGTAGCAGCGGTGGTGAGGCCGAGTTGGCCATCACAACAGCCCCTAGCGCCGACCCATCAGAACCGACAGGCGGCAACCAAGTGTATGGCACAAGATATTGGTCTGCAATCGTTTACTTGAGCGGACATGTGGAAGATTGCCGGAGGCGCTAGACGATGACGATGCTGGTCATTCTTCTGCCTCTTCGGACTCAGGAAGAAATAAGAAGTTGTTCCTCCTCAGAGGGCGGTCGCGGCACCATTGGAACCTAAGTTTTTACAGGTTATGAGCATCGTCAATGAATTTCACTTTGTTTCCGGACTAGAAGCGGGAAGTCTACAGGTTGGGCAGATTTTCCCAGACAACAAATCTGCTTACCAGACAATAAATAACTATGCAATCGCCCTCCACACCAGCATAGAGTGGAGCAGTCTGATAAAAAAGAGTTGAAGGTCATCTGCATCCATTCCGCTGAGGGTTGCCTTGGAAGAGTTGTCGCTCGCCTGAAGCCTGGGGTATGTCAGCCATGGCATATCATAAAAATAGTGGCCCATAGCTATGAGCAAACTAGGACTCTTTCAGATCACTACAGTGTGACCACATAATATGTGTCACAGAGGATGCAAAGGACTATGGAACAAAGTCTCAACATTAGTATTAGGGCTTTGAAGAAAACAACCGAAGATCAAATTAGCCTTCCTATTAGCTAAAACAAAGCTAGGCGTGTGTTAGGACCGGTTTTCCAATAAAACGTTTATTGAAAAAACCGACCATTATATCAGACCAGTATAGAAGAATCCTCCTTACTTGTAGAAAAATCCTTGATACAGAAATCCAGAAGTACTAACTATTATACAAGGTTGAGCTGAGGCTGCTCAACAATTTATTACAAGCACGCCGGTATTATACATAAAGGCGGATATGACACAAAAGGTATGGTGGCATAACTACTGACTCGTAATAAAAGTGGTGGTGGATATATCACAGTGAAGTGGGTGACATGACTCCAAAATCTTACAGCTCATCAAGCGCCGGAGTGAGGCTCGATGATTTTATTAGGGTAGCGGAAGCGTATATAATACAAGTGACCAACAATAGGATCGCATGGGACTGACTGGGACTCCTCTAGGCGTCGGACTCGCTATCGTACTCTTCATCCATAAGATCGCCTTCGTCAACATCTAGCCAAATCAACAAGCCAGGTGAGTACTTTGAATGTACTCACAAGACAGTTTGGACATAAGATATAACGAATGCAAACATGATGCACATGAGCAGACTAGTAATGCGCACTCAGATAATAAATTTGCACTGCATGTTAAATAAAAATAAAGTTAGGCGGTAGTCCTCCCGAAATCCCAATAAAATAGTTGAAGACCGATCGGGTGTCTGAAGCGATGCCTCGAAAGGTAAAATAACTTAACATGCCGCAGTCGGGCGTCAGGGCGACACCACATAAAGAGCTTATATTGAAACATAAATGACAGTACGTGCCACAGTCGGACATCTAAGCGACATCTTGAAAAGGGCTTATAATGAAAGTAAATAACAAGGATGCCGCAGTCAGACGTCTGAGCGACATCACATAAAAGGCTTATATAAAAAGTAAATAACAAGAATGCCACAGTCGGACGTTTAAGCGACATCACATAAAGGGCTTACATCAAAGTAAATAACAAGAATGCCACAGTCGGACGTCTAAGCGACATCACATAAAGGGCTTATATCAAAGTAAATAACAAGAATGCCACAGTCGCACGTCTAAGCGACATCACATAAAGGGCTTATATCAAAGTAAATAACAAGAATGCCACAGTCGGACGTCTGAGCGACATAACATAAAGGGCTTATATCTCATCATTCGAATTCAAGTAGCTCATGAAGGTAACATCATTCCACGGGATACTCGGTACATGATAATAAACTGGTTAGTCCATCCACAGGAATAATATTCGGCCGGGTTTACCACTCTCAGTTTCATGCTTATTCTCCGGAGACTGTCACTGAGACTGACACTGAGACTGATACTGAGATTGACACTAATATGTTGATCAAAGTCCTTGACCATGGACATGGTTACTCGAATGGTTTTGACTCTGCAGAGTTTGTACTCTTTAACCACAGCCAACGGTTTTCAGTAGTCACAAAGGACTAGTTCCGTTTACGGTATTTTAGGAGAAACACATCTAACCAGTACACAGCCATTCCACATTCCACTGCTAGGAATCACCCTAGGAAACGTTCAAGAAAAACTCTAAGACGGGGAGGCTACAACCTCGAATAGCATGGGATCAAATTTATATCGCGCGCTCTAAGGGGTGCCCCCCTCTTGGTCCCAACCGGAAACACCCATGCCCCCTGACCGGATGACGGGCTTTAATCCAGGGCCATGGAACCCTCATCACGGCCCCTCTATTTTGTGTGTACAAGGAAAGAGGTTTGCAACTTACTAAACCGTATTCTTTGCAGAAAACATGTGGTAGCACGGAAGGGGACGAACGGGAACAAGACTTGATCCACGTTAATACTAGAGTTAAACAGTTGATATAAAACTGGCATGATTCAACAATACCAGCTTGCAACCTATCATGCCACCACATGATCAGGTTATCTCACCATCATATGAACACATCGAATTTCGAAGCTCACTTGCAGCTTGGTTGCATGAAATATAACATTCACAAATGCTTATAAACATGTCATGAGAAAACCACTTAAGCAATCATGAAAAACACTCATCATATCAAAGGTTCAAACATGCTTGCCTGGTTCGGAGTAGTCAGAGTCTAGCTCGGCGAAGTTTGCGGCTCCATCACCTCCTTCGGTATCTACGTTATAAAAGAAATCGGATACTAACGTAAATACCGTGCGTGCATAAAAATTGTTCCAAATATTTTTCAAATAAATATTATAAAAAACTAGATAGAAAAATAAAGATGACAGAAAAAGAATCAACTCAAAATCATCTTCTGTTTAAAAGTTATTAAGGTTTTAGTCCAGGGACTAATCTGTGATGAAACAAAAACTTTCCAGGGGCTAGCTTAAAAAAACAGAAAACGTTTCGGTTGGAAATACGCCAACCCAAAGGGAAAACGTACTTTGCCCAAAGGCGCTTTCAGAAAATGTTTCGAATAAAAGAGGAGAGGCTGACGAGGGGGTCCCGCATGTCAGGTTTAAAATCCGACCGCCGGCCGAAGCAAACGATGATCGCCGGCGACGATCGACGGCGATCCAGAGGAGGGCAAGGGTATGGTTGCACTCACGGGACAATTCCGCGTCGGTGGGTGGTGGATTTGGTCGTCGGCGAGCACCACGCCGACGGCGGCTTCCACTCCGGCGGACGGCGGTTCGGTCGAGGATGGATCCCTCCGAAGAGAGCTGCAAACGCCAAATTGAAGCACGAGTTAGGGGAGTGGGTGCACTAGGAGGTTCCTCCCCAAGTTTGAGCTAGAGCTATGCAAGGAATCGAGTGAATCAAGCTGGCTACTAGAGCGGGTCGTGGCGGCTGGAGTTGGGGAAGAAGGCCTCCTCGAGGTCCTTCTAGCGGCTAGGCGCGACTCTGGTGAGGTGGAGGAGTGGTGCTGGGTCGAAGGCGAGCTCGGGGCCTCTATTTATAGTCGGCCCGAGGCGGTTGCCGAGAACGGGATCACTCCGGCGAGCGATTACGGCGAGGCAGTGGTCGGGCTGGAGGTTTAGGTGACTGGGCACCTTCGGATTGGTTCACTGGTTCCATTCAACAGCTAAGCTTGATTGGATTTGGCCTGCTCCCGAGGCCTCGACGGAACAGAGCTCACAGGCTCGTCGGCGGCAGAGAGCGCGCTCTGCGCCTCTCAGGCCACAGCGACGGTTCTGCAGCACGCACAGGGAAGAGGACGGCCACGCGGAGGCTCCTGGTGGTGTGGGCGGTGTTGGACGGCGCCGTACTGCAGGGCTGGCCCCTGCTGGTCGCCACGGCGGTTCTGCCACCGCGGAAGACGCCGGAGTTGACATGACACGTCGCCACTGACGCTTGCGACCGGCCAAACAACCGTGCGGCTCATTGGATAAGAAGGAGCAGCGAGCAACGATCCAAGGCAGCTACTGGCGAGATTGACGAAGAGCCCTGACGAAAACGACACTACGACTGAACCCAACACTGAACTTCTGAAACTTGACAGGAATAGTGCCGGCCACCTGTTTGACGAAATGATTTATGCACGTGGGAAATTTTTCTAGAGCTGAAACTTGGTGAAGTGATCTCTTGATGCATCTGGAGACTGCCTGAATTATCTCAGAATTTTTGGAAAAGAAAAAGAATGAAATTCACCAAAAATGGCAAATCCGGTCCAAACTTGCAGCAAGCAAATTTTGAAAAATTTGTACTGTGGACTAGCAGATCTTGATGGATCTCGGTTGAGGACACTAAGGACTAGCCAGAGGAATTTATTTGGAACCAAAACTCAAAGGAAATCTAGTAGTTCCTTTATAAATCACTAAGGTCCAAATAAATGGCAGGAAAAGATTTTGAGTTTAAAATAAATAGAATTAAAATCTAGGGGAAGTTGAACTTTGCTGGACTTGATGCTTGACTTGACCCAAAGTGGGGAGGTGGGTTTTGGAAGAAAGTTTTCAACATAGGTCATGGCAAGAGAGTAATTTTTGAATGGGGAAGAATAAAATTCATAATTTATAGGAATTATTTTTAATAAAAAGGAATTGTAAAAACCTTCCAAAATTATTTGTGTTGAGCCAACACAAGATGAAAAATCTTCAAGACCAAAAATCAAGATTGGGAAGAACTCATGAAATATTTGTCATAAAAAGATTTGAGAAGATGAGCCCCTTTTTTTTTGAAAAATTCAAGTGACCTTCTTTAAATCAAATAAAGAAGTTGATAAAAATCAAAACCAAAATTTTGGGGTGTTACAACACCTACGCCCTTAGGAAAAATCTCGCCCCCGAGATTTCAGCTGATCCTCAAATAGGTGTGGGTACTCTGCCCGAAGGAAATCTTCTCTTTCCCATGTTGCTTCATCCTCGGTGTGATTACTCCACTGGACCTTGAAAAACTTAATTGTTTTCTGACGGGTCCTTCTTTCAGACTCCTCCAATATTTTTATTGTACGTTCCGTGTAGGTGAGATCTGGTTGCATGTCAATTTTCTCGTGAGACATGCTTTTCTGGGTTGCTTACACATTTCCTCAACTATGAGACATGGAACACGTCGTGGACGTCTGATAGTTCTTCGGGTAGGTCTAGCTGGTAGGCCACTGTGCCTCTTCGTGCAATCACACAGAAGGGTCCAATAAACTGTGGTGCTAGCTTTCCTTTAACTTTGAATCGTTGCAGACCCCTCATAGGAGATACTCGTAGGTACACATATTCACCGGGTTCAAAGCTGACTTCACGATGTTTTTGATCGTAATAACTCTTTTGTCGGCTCTGGGCTATCTTGAGTCGATCCCTGATTAGTCTAACTTTCTCCTCAGCTTCCTTGAGCATGTCTGGGCCGAAGATACGACTGTCTCCTGTTTCTGGCCAATTTAATGGGGTACGACATCTTCGCCTGTACAAGGCTTCAAAAGGTGCCATTTGTAGACTGGCTTGGTAACTGTTGTTGTATGCGAACTCGGCATACGGCAAGCTTTCTTCCCAACTGGTTCCATAGGTGAGAACACATGCTCTTAGCATGTCCTCTAAAATTTGGTTCACACGTTCAGTTTGTCCTCCAGTCTGGGGGTGGTATGCTGTACTGAATACTAGTTGAGTTCCCAGATCTTGTTGTAAATGATCCCAAAATCTAGAGACGAATTGAGTGTCTCTGTCGGATATTATAGTCTTTGGAATTCCATGCAGATAGACTATACGGGAGAGATAAAGTTTGGCAAGCTTCTGAGTGGTGTGGGTTGTCTTTACTGGGATGAAATGTGCCACCTTAGTTAATCTATCTGTGATGACCCATATGGCATCATTTCCGTGTCGTGACCAAGGTAGTCCGACAATAAAATCCATTCCAATTTCGTCCCACTTCCACTCAGGTATCATGTTTGGCTGTAATAGTCCTGCTGGTTTTTCGTGCTCGGCTTTAATGCGCTGACATGAATCACAACATGCAATGAATGTGGCTATATCCCTCTTCATACCGTGCCACCAAAATTTTTCCTGAATGTCCTTGTACATTTTGGTTCCTCCAGGGTGGATTGAATATGGAGCGGTGTGGCCTTTGGCTAGAATTTGCTGTTTGAGGTCCTCTATATTTGGTACGCAAAGTCTGTCTCCGTACCATAATATTCCCTTATCGTCTACGACGAATTCTGAAGCCTTGCCCAGACTCACTTTTCTTTTTATGCCTTCGATGCTGGGGTGTCCATGCTGAGCCTTCTTAATTTGTTCCATTAGGGTGGGCTGTATTTCCAAATTTGACACATTGCCTTCAGTGACCATCACCAAGTTGAGTTTGGCAAACTCCTGCTGAAATTCAGGTCTCAAGTTCTGTAGATTGTCGTTGCCCGAGCTAGGGTTTCGACTAAGAGCATCTGCCACTACATTCGCCTTTCCTGGATGGTAGTGAATGCCAACATCATAATCTTTCACTAATTCCAACCAGCATCGTTGTCGTAAATTGAGTTCTGGTTGCGTGAAAATATATTTGAGGCTTTTATGGTCCGTATATATTTCACAACGATTTCCAAGCAAAAAGTGCCTCCACTCTTTGAGTGCATGAATGACTGCTGCCAATTCCAAGTCATGAGTAGGATAATTTTCTTCATGCCTTCGTAGTTTCCTGGAAGCGTATGCGACTACTTTGCCTTCTTACATTAGTACGCATCCGAGGCCCTTCCGGGATGCGTCACGATATACTTCAAAACTTCTGTGTATGTCTGGTACAACCAATACTGGTGCTGTTGTTAATTTCCTTTTGAGTTCTTGGAAACTTTTCTCGCAAGCTTCAGTCCATACAAATTTCTTATCCTTCTTGAGTAACTGTGTCATTGGTTTTGCTATGGTGGAGAACCCCTCAATAAACCTTCGGTAATATCCAGCCATCCCCAGGAAACTTCGTACATCTGTTACGTTGGCTGGTGGTTTCCAGCCAAGTACGGCCTTGACTTTTTCTGGGTCCATGGCAACACCTTCTTGGGTCAATACGTGGCCTAGAAAACCAACTTGTCTTAACCAAAATTCACATTTGCTGAATTTGGCGTATAATTGATGTTTCTTTAATTCTCCCAGTACAATTCTGAGATGTTCAGCATGTTCTTCTAGTGTCTTAGAGTATACCGGAATATCATCAATGAACACCACAACAAATTTGTCCATAAATTTCATAAACACTTTGTTCATGAGGTGGACAAAATATGCGGGGGCGTTTGTCGGTCCAAACGGCATTACTATAAATTCATATAATCCGTATCTAGAGGTGAATGCTGTCTTAGGGATATCTTCTGTTTGTACTTTTAATTGATGATACCCCGACCTTAAATCAATTTTTGAGAAAACCTTGACTTGTGCGAGCTGGTCAAATAAATCATTTATTCGTGGCATCGGATATTTGTTTTTGATGGTGACCATGTTGAGTGATCGATAGTCTATACATAATCTCAGTGTCCCATCCTTTTTCTTGGCAAATAATACTGGTGAACCCCAAGGTGAGGAGCTGGCCCGTATAAATCCTTTGTCCAGTAATTCTTTTATTTGCTTCTTTAATTCTACCAACTCGGAGGGTGCCATTCTATAGGGTTTCCTGTAAATGGGGGTGGTTCCAGGTGCTAGTTCAATGATGAACTCTATTTTTCGGTCTGGTGGCATGCCTGGTAGTTCTTCGGGAAATACGCCAGGGAACTCACACACCACTGGAACTTTTCTTAACTCTGAAATGTCCACCTTGTTCAACCTTGGTTGCCGTGATATTGGTCTTTCTTGAGCTGCAATTTTTATCGTCTTCCCGTGATGATGAGTCAGATTTACAGTCCGATTGAAGCAGTCGATAAATCCCTTGTTGGTGGTTAACCAGTCCATTCCGAGGATAACATCCAGTCCCTTATTTTCCAATACAATGAGGTTTGCCTGAAACTTTAGTCCCTCAATCTCAATAACCACACCTTGGCAGTAACTCTAAGTGATTTGCTTAATCCCGGGGGACTTGATGGTCATGGATTTTTCCAAGGGAAGCATCGAAAAATCATGTTGCGAAGAAAATTTCTTTGAAATGAACGAGTGAGAAGCTCCAGAATCAACCAAAACCGTGGCAGGTATTGTGTTGACTGGGAATGTACTGAGTACGATATCCGGGGCATTCTATCCTTCCTCCTTGGTCACATGGTTCAAGTGACCCTTCTTGTGATTGTTATTAGGGTTGAAGTTGTTACGCTTGGGTGTTGAATTATTTCCACGGTTGTTCGGCTTGGGGGCCGAGTTTCTTGGCTTTGGGCACTGTTTGGCATAGTGTCCTTCCTCTCCACAAGCGTAGCAAGTAACACCTGGGTGATATGTAAAATCCTTGTCCCTTGCATGAATTTTTTTTCTTGGGCGTGGAACAATGGTTGTGGATTTGTTCGCTCCAATTTTCTGAAAATCAGTCTTGTTTCGGTTGTTGCAAGCATGAGTAGTCTTGTCCCTTTTGCGCTTGCGAAAATCCTCCAAGCTGCGGCGCTCATTTTCCAATGTAATAGCTTTGTCCACAAGTGTTTTGAAATCCGGAAAGGTGTGTACGACCAGCTGGCATTTAAGTGTTGGTGCCAGACCGTCTAGAAATTTTTTCCATCTTTTTATTTTCAGTCATATGCTCTTCATTGGCATAACGAGATAATTGAGTAAACTGACTATTGTACTCAGTCACTGTCATGCTTCTTTGATTGAGGTCATCAAACTCCCTTTTCTTGATCCTCATAATGCTTCTGGGAATGTGCGCCCCACGAAAACCTTCTTTAAATTCTTCCCAGGTGATGTTATTTTCATTGGGGTGCATGTGTAGGAAATTTTCCCACCATGATGCAGCTGCTCCAGTGAGGTAGTGAGGTGCATAAAGTACCTTCTCACGGTCCGAACATTGTGCAATAATTAACTTCCTTTCAATGTCTCGAAGCCAATCATCGGCCTCAAGAGGTCTATCAGTGTGAGAGAACGTTGGGGGACGTGTCTTTTGTAGTTCAGACAATTTGGAATGCTGCTGATATGGTTCACGGTGATTTCCCATATTGATAACATGGTTCATCATTTCTTGATGCTGCTGTTGACTTTGCTCATAAAGGCGGCATACTTGAGAAAATGCTGCTTCACTGCCTTGCTGACTTGACTGCCCCTGTGTGAAATTGTTACTTGTCTGGGTACCATAATTTTCTTCCGGCGGACTTGGCATGGAACGAGTCCAGGGACAAGGCATTTTCCACTCTCGGGTATTTTTGCAGAATTCATGAGAAAAACTGAGTGGCAAAAATAAATAATTTTACAAAGGCGGAATTTTTTTTCTTTTAAAAAAACTCCAAGATTTTTCAAGAAAATACTTGATTGTGCAAGGAGAAGGACCGCTCAGTACATATCTTACACGCAAGCCGTAATTATACAATACATCACTCAGGATAGAGCAATAGTCTACCATGTTTTCTACAAAGTATACGGTTTAGTAAGTTGCAAACCTCTTTCCTTGTACACACAAAATAGAGGGGCCGTGATGAGGGTTCCATGGCCCTGGATTAAAGCCCGTCATCCAGTCAGGGGGCATGGGTGTTTCCGGTTGGGACCGAGAGGGGGGCACCCCTTAGAGCGCGCGATATAAATTTGATCCCATGCTATTCGAGGTTGTAGCCTCCCCGTCTTAGAGTTTTTCTTGAACGTTGCCTAGGGTGATTCCTGGCAGCGGAATGTGGAATGGGTGTGTACTGGTTAGATGTGTTTCTCCTAAGATACCGTAAACGGAACTAGTCCTTTGTGACTACTGAAATCCGTTGGCTGTGGTTAAAGAGTACAAACTCTGCAGAGTCAAAACCATTCGAGTAACCATGTCCATGGTGAAGGACTTTGATCAACATATTAGTGTCAATCTCAGTATCAGTCCCAGTGTCAGTCTCAGTGACAGTCTCCAGAGAATAAGCATGAAACTGAGAGTGGTAAACCCGGCCGAATGTTATTCCTGTGGATGGACTAACCAGTTTATTATCATGTACCGAGTATTCCGTGGAATGACGTTATCTTCATGAGCTACTTGAATTCGAATGATGAGATATAAGCCCTTTATGTGATGTCGCTCAGACGTCCGACTGTGGCATTCTTGTTATTTACTTTGATATAAGCCCTTTATGTGATGTCACTTAGACGTTCGACTATGGCATTCTTGTTATTTACTTTGATATAAGCCCTTTATGTGATGTCACTTAGACGTCCGACTGTGGCATTCTTGTTATTTACTTTGATATAAGCCCTTTATGTGATGTCGCTTAGACGTCCGACTGTGGCATTCTTATTATTTACTTTTGATATAAGCCCTTTATGTGATGTCGCTCAGACGTCCGACTACGGCATCCTTGTTATTTACTTTCATTATAAGCCCTTTTTCGAGATGTCGCTTAGATGTCCGACTGTGGCACGTACTGTCATTTACGTTTCAATATAAGCCCTTTATGTGGTGTCACCCTGACGCCCGACTGCGGCATGTTAAGTTATTTTTCCTTTCGAGGCGTCGCTTCAGACACCCGATCGCTCTTCAACTATTTTATTGGGATTTCAGGAGGACTACCGCCTGACTTCGTTTTTATTTAACATGCAGTGCAAATTTATTATCTGAGTGCGCATTACTAGTCTGCTCATGTGCATCATGTTTGCATTCGTTATATCTTATGTCCAAACTGTCTTGTGAGTACATTCAAAGTACTCACCTGGCTTGTTGATTTGGCCAGATGTTGACGAAGGCGATCTTGTGGATGAAGAGTATGATAGCGAGTCCGACACCTAGAGGAGTCCCAGTCAGTCCCGTGGGATCCTGGAGTTGGTCACTTGTATTATATACGCTTCCGCTACCCTAATAAAATCACCGAGCCTCACTCCGGCGCTTGATGAACTGTAAGATTTTGGAGTCATGTCACCCACTTCACTATGACATATCCACCACCACTTTTATTACGAGTCAGTAGTTATGCCACCGTACCTTTTGTGTCATATCCGCCTTTATGTATAATATCGGCGTGCTTGTAATAAATTGTTGAGCAGCCTCAGCTCAACCTTGTATAATATTTAGTACTTATGGATTTCTGTATCAAGGATTTGTCTACCAGTAAGGAGGATTCTTCTATACTGGTCTGATATAATGGTCGGTTTTTCAATAAATGTTTTATTGGAAAACCGGTCCTGACAACCTTGTAGCGACCGGTTTTTCAGGATATATTTCCCAGAAAATGGTCCTTGTGCTCACCAGCCCCAGGATTACTGTTAGCTGATGAGGCACCAACTTCATACATAAATTCCAAGAAAAATACAAAATATGTAGTACAAGACCATTCTGGCCTATGAGTACAACACAAGGTTTCTAGTGGCTGATGGCGGAAGCGGTTTGTGGTTCGTCAGTGTCTATGGGACTCCATTTCCCACAGGAACAACTGACCTGGATAACTCCTATCTTCGCAAGGCTGCTAACACCATTGCGTAGGTTCTGGGGCTGTCATCGCAACGCTCCTCTCCATGCAAGAAATCTAGCCAAGACAATAGCCAGGGACAAGCCAGTGAGTACTTTGAATGTACTCGCAAACATTATGAACACATGTATAATATAACAAATGATAATCATGCTCTGAAATATTCCATGATCACAATGTCAGTCACGAAATAAAAATCCATGATGCACGCAAGCAGGTTATTCATGTCAAACATGAATATGCAATCAGAGAGTAGAATTAGAATGCACCGATCGGGTGTCTGAAGCGACGCCTCGAAAGGATAATAATATAAAGCATGCCTCAGTCGGGCGTCTGAGCGACACCACATAAAGGGCTTACAAATAAAATAAATAACAATCATGCCACAGTCGGGCGTCTGTGCGACACCACATAAAGGGCTTATAAGTAATTTAAATAACAAGCATGCCACAGTCGGGCGTCTGAGTGACACCACATAAAGGGCTTATAAATAATTTAAATAGCAAGCATGCCACAGTCGGGCGTCTGAGCGACACCACATAAAGGGCTTATAAATAATTAAATAGCAAGCATACCACAGTCAGGCGTCTGAGCGACACCACATAAAGGGCTTATAAGTAATTTAAATAGCAAGCATGCCACAGTCGGGCGTCAGCGACACCACATAAAGGGCTTATGAATAATTAAATAGCAAGCATGCCACAGTCGAGCGTCTGAGCGACACCACATAAAGGGCTTATAAGAGAATAATCACAGTGAATATCCAGGAGGTAGAACTGTCCCAGGGATGCTCAATAATTCAATTAATACCAATGGTTAGGCTATAGTAATAATAATCATAATCATCATATGTCCCAAGTCATGATCAATGTTCTGGTTTAGCAATTTTTCCTCCGAAGACCGACACTAAGACCGACACTTGACCCATCCCAGACTATAGTCCTTAACCATGGACACGGCTATTCGAATAGATATAATCTCTGCAGAGGGTGTACTCTTTACCCACGAGTAACAGATTCCTTTAGTCCATTGGGGCTAATTCCGTCTACGGTCTTTTAATTGAAAACACACCTGACCGCACACACCAGCCTAACTTACCGGTGTCTGGAATCACCCACGACACCCGTTAAGCGAAACTCTAAGTGGGGAGGCTACAACCTCGACTAGCATGGGATCACAAAATTTATAACGCGCGCAAACTAGGGGAGCTACCCCCTCGGCTCCAACCGGAAACACCCATGCCCCCGGACCAGGTGGCATGTCTACTGGATGCAGCTAGTATCTTCCACCATGGCCTCTCTGTATGGTGTGTGCTAGGAAGGGGTTGACAACTTACTGAACCGTACCCTACCTATGGCAGGGACAAGTGGTAGTACGAAACAAGTATGGGGGTTATTGGAACAAGACTCGATCTACGGTCGACTCAGGAGATTAAGGCATTCCCTGCAGGATTAGTATAACAAATATATTTCACACCAACAAACAGAATCACCACTCATCATACCTCACCATGCCTTACCGGACATAATCGTCTCAACGAATTATTAGAGACAAGTTCATGTCTACCCAAGACAGAGAGTTTCCCGGATTCCTCCCGATAGGCATGAAAGGCATACAAGGGTGATTACTATCAGAAGCATATCAAATTCCAACAGCAAGGAATCATCATTATGCACTCATGAATATGATCATAACACCACATAAAATACCAAACACTTCATGTCAAGGTGGTGTCGTATTATCATCGAACGACACACAAAAAATATTATGCCAGGGTTCAGAATGCTTGCCTTCAAGAGTATGCAAGTGGGGGTGCACTTTTTGAAAGTTGCTTCCTTCTTCAAAATCCTATTTTAAGAAAATTTAAATTAACACATAGTTTCAAAACAGTACAAAAAAGTTGTTTGGAAAATTTTCAAATAAATATGGAAATAAACTAGATGGAATTTGGGAAACAACAAAAAAAGAATCAGGTCAAACAGAGTTATATTTAAAAAGTTATAGCTAGTCAAAGTTTCAGTCAAATCTGTTTTTAAATTAAACAGAAAAAGAAAAACGGTTCGAATAAGAATACGCTTTCGAGACAGAGAAGACGTACTCCTGTGTTTTACGTTTCCACTTAAAACACGTCGACAGAGCTGGGGTCACTGGCAGGTGGGGCCGTCGGGTCCACTGGTCAGGTTTGACCAGTCGCCCACGCCCTCCTTCCTTCTCTGGCCGAGCGGTGGCGGGGCTCCGACGATTGCCGCCGACGAACGGCGGCTCCCCACGAGATTCTGAGGGCGGGGATGGATCCACTGGTCCAGGGCGGTCCTCCCAGTGGTCGATAGGCTGGCAAGGTGGGGTGGGTCGCCGGCGGCGAGCTCCGCGGCGGACGGTGGTTTCGGGTGGATCGGGGTCTCGAGCTATGGTGGCTCCCGATCGGGCTAGAGAGGTGGGGCGGCTCCGCACGGTTGAGGGGAGTCGGACGGTGGCGCTGGAAGAACTGGGGAGGCCCTGCTCGCGACGTACGGCATCGGAGCGTGGCGGCGGCTGAACTGGCCGGAGACGAGGCAGACGGCCTCCCTCTGTCGATTGCTGGCTATGGGAGCACTAGGGAGATGGCCTGAGTTCGCCTGAGGGTCTGGACGAGCTCGGGGGCTCCTTTTATAGGCGGTCAAGGTCGGTTCCCGCGGCTGCAGATAAGAACGCCGGTGAACCGCCATTCTGTTGCTGGCAGGGCGATGTGGCAGCGACGGGCGCTAGCGGACGGGCTCGTGGATGAGCTCGAGCTGTTCCAGAGGGCAGCTGGCGGGCGGCTGTGGCTTGGGCGGCACTGCCATGGTAGGGGCGTGTTGTGGACACCGGCGTGCCACCAAGAGGGCTCTGACGGCGGCACTGTAGGGCGCCAGGGGCGGCTTGGAGGCTTCTGGCGAGCGGACGAGAATGGGGCGCGGCCCTGCGGGCGAGCAAAGGCCAGGGGCAAGACATGGCAGCTCGGTTGCGCGTGTGTGCAAAACTTGCGCTCTGGGCGCGCCCAGAGCACGCACGCTACATGCTCGATAGAAAGCCAGGGTGGCCTAGAGGGCTTGGGTGAGGCTGGCAAATAACAGGTCTAGGTTAGAGGTGGCTAGGAGATTAGTGGACATGCTGGTTTGTCCAGAGGGGCAAGATCACAGTGCAAACATAAAACTATGCCAAAGCTATCCATGAACACAAGGTGCTCGACAGAATGCCATGGGCATCTATGCATCTCTTCTGGTGGCCCAAATCTCCAGGTTGGGGATCTCTTTAGGTGCAAGTGATGATGGCAAGGCTATTTTGGAAGAACCATAAACTTGTTAGTGCAAGTTTTGCAAATCTTCAGTTCTGGACAGAAAGTGAAGTGCATTATTGCATGGACCAAAAATACTCCAATGGGTCCAATCTCCTGGACTTAAGGGTTTGGTAGGCTGGTCTATAAGCAGGAGAAAAAATCAAGGGCAATATGGCAAGATAAAGCATGGTTGCAGTACAAAACACCAAACTGGACCAAAATGAAGATGAGGATGATTTGCTCAAAATTTTCAAAGAACACCAATGGTTTTTTTTGCATAAAGTTGAATTATACACTACTACTAACATCCCCCAATTTTGGTGGAATTTTTAAAGAAATATTTAAATAGGTTGTAGTGCAAATTACAAACTGGACCAGATTTGAAAACTTGGGGTAGGGCTCAAAATCTCCAAATGACTAAAATAGATTTTTGCATAAAAGTGGTGTGGGAACATCACATGACATCCCCAAACTTTGGTGGAAATTTTAAAGAAGTATTTAAAAGGGTTGTAGTGCAAATGGAACTCTAAAACTTATGAAAAATCATGTTTTAAAGAAATAAAGCTCAGGAAAAATAATTGTAGAAATAATTCCACTGATAAAAAGAAATGGTCTTGGGAAGATATACAAGTCCAACAATATTTTTGAAAGGTTTCCACCTAGAAGGAAAAACTCAAAAATTCAAAGGGGCAGAGTGATCTGAAATTAAAAGATAAAACTAGAAAATAAAAATTTAATTTCCTGGCAAAATTTTAATTAATAAATCAAGGTCAAAATTTTGGGGTGTTACAACACTACCCCCCTTAAGAAAAAAATCTCGTCCTCGAGATTTGCTAAGGGCTGCTTGAAAAGAATTACTCCTACTATCTCAAAGTAATATCACAAAAATAACCATCCTACTCTTGCAATAAAATGTGGCTATAGTGAGTGGGCAATGTAAGTGGTGTAAAACTACAGTGTGGAATACTGGCGCTGCGTGGAAAAATCTATGGTTGTGGAAAAACGAGAAATTTCTACTTTTGGTTACAGTGAATTTAGAATAAATTTCTAAATTTCTAAAACACGCTGGTCGTACTCGAGAGCACAGTGCTCTCTTTGGCTGACAGGTGGACCCGGGGCCCACTGTCAGTCTCTTCTTCTACCTCTGGCTCTCTTTTCTTCCTCTCTCTCGCGTGCTTTCCCGCGCTTTCTCCACCGGCGACATCTAGCGTGTAGAGCATCTAGGCCGTACTGCGGTAGTGCGCGGCGCGCTAACTGCCGGTGCAGCATGCAGTCACCTCACGGGCCAGTGCGCTGCCGGCACTGCTCGTGGATTCGCCTCCGAACACCGGCGATCGAGCGACGAGCGGCGCTGGTGGACTTCGCCCACCGTACACCGATCTCGAGCTATAAAATGACTGATGTGCTCCTTTCTTCTTCCTCACACCTGGCCTCGCTTCTCCTTCTGCTTCCTTCTCCTCCATTTATGTTTGCAGGAGCTCGAGACGAGGCTCTAATGGCGGAGGTGATGCTGGACTGGTACATGATCCTGATGTGTGGAGGGTTGGCGGCATTGCTGGGGTTCTCCATGCTCTTGTGCGTGATGATCCTCGATGATCGTCGTGATGCTACCGCTCGAGTGTTAGCTCTCCGCGGTGGCGGTGATCATGAGGATTAAGTGCGATGTCGGGTGCTAACTGTTGTCAGTGTGCTGGAGGCAACTTGCACCCGAATAATTACCCACAAATCTGTCCTTCAGAGACTGTGGTGTGCTAGGGAGGTGACCAGTTAGGTGCAAAATGTGCACGTGGATTTGCAATTAGTGCACGTGGTCAAGTGGTTGTGGTTGTGAGTCTACTGTCGTGGTGCCGCGTGAATAAAAATCTATGTCGCGAAGAGATATACGCTACAACAACTCAGGGAAAAATCTCACTTCAGAATCTACCGAGAGTGAAATTAGTTAATCAAAATTAACAGCAGTAAAAACTACTCACATTAATTGAAACCAAATATTTAATTCATCACACAAATTTAGGATACCACGCATAAGTTGCAACACATGACTAGATGCTGGGACAATAAACATAGCAGTGACGTCTACAATGAAAACGGCAAATAGACATGGTCCTGAGAAAACGTCTCTGGTACTGGGGCACACTCCTCTTCTATCAGGGGAAGCGGGTTGACTAGTCGAAGAACACGTCTCCCTTGGTCGGGCCTCAGTGGTCTGCCGATGGCGATCTGAGGATTTAAATCAGTGAGGCTCTGGAGATAACCCATTACTCGTTGGGTCAAGCGCTCTTGGGCGATGACATACTGGGCAAGGTTGGCCAGTACTGGGTGTCTCTCAATTCGTCCACCGGGAAAAGATGCTACTCTTCCGGGTGCTACACGGCTCGGGAAGTAATAATACCCTAGTTCGCTGGCATAGGGTACCGCGAATCGAAGGCGAGCAAGCGCTTCGTACGCATCAGCTTCTATGGCCATTTGCGGAGTCGGCATAGATTCCCCCACGAAGGGGACTTCCGTTGGGTCTTGGTTTTGGTTTGCGGGAGGGATGTGCACCACTGCCCAATATTTCAAGGTGGATGGGGTGATCCTTGATTTGAGCAACTCGTACTGGGGTGGATGGGTAGAACTCATTGTACTGCAGGTAAAGTCCCACAATATTTTAACAAAACTACATGGGGTTGCATCTGGAGTTCTCAGATAAATACCAGGGCTTGGCATGGCAAGGAATGGCTGTGAGTGTTGTGCATAAGGTGAGGGGTACTTGGGAAGATCACGAGGTGGCCTTTTATATAGCCACGAGATTGCAATGGACATAAAGGGCTTACAAATAAAATAAATAACAAGCATGCCACAGTCGGGTGATAACCCACAAGTATAGGGGATCGCAACAGCTTTTGAGGGTAGAGTATTCAACACAAATTTATTGATTCGACACAAGGGGAGCCAAAGAATATTCTCAAGTATTAGCAGCTGAGTTGTCAATTCAACCACACCTAGAAACTTAGTATCTGCAGCAAAGTGTTTAGTAGAAAAGTAATATGATAGTGGTGGTAGCGGCAACAAAAGTAAAGACAACAAAAGTAATGTTTTTGGTATTTTGTAGTGATTGTAACAGTAGCAGCGGGAAAGTAAAATAAGCGAGAACCAGTATATGGAAAACTCGTAGGCACCGGATCAGTGATGGATAATTATGCCGGATGCGGTTCATCATGTAACAGTCATAACATAGGGTGACACAGAACTAGCTCCAATTCATCAATGTAATGTAGGCATGTATTCCATATATAGTCATACATGCTTATGGAAAAGAACTTGCATGACATCTTTTGTCCTACCCTCCCGTGGCAGCGGGGTCCTATTGGAAACTAAGGGATATTAAGGCCTCCTTTTAATAGAGAACCGGAACAAAGCATTAGCACATAGTGAATACATTAACTCCTCAAACTATAGTCATCACCGGGAGTGGTCCCGATTATTGTCACTTTGGGGTTGCCGGATCATAACGTGACTATAGACTTGCAAGATAGGATCAAGAACTCACATATATTCATGAAAACATAATAGGTTCAGATCTGAAATCATGGCACTCGGGCCCTAGTGACAAGCATTAAGCATAGAAAAGTCATAGCAACATCAATCTCTGAACATAATGGATACTAGGGATCAAACCCTAACAAAACTAACTCGATTACATGATAAATCTCATCCAACCCATCACCATCCAGCAAGCCTACGATGCAATTACTCACGCACGACGGTGAGCATCATGTAATTGGTGATGGAGGATGGTTGATGATGACGACGGCGACGAATCCCCCTCTCCGGAGCCCCGAACAAACTCCAGATCAGCCCTCCCGAGAGGTTTTAGGGCTTGGTGGCGGCTCCGTATCGTAAAACGCGATGATTTCTTCTCTCTGATTTTTTTCTCTCCGAAAGAAAATATATAGAGTTGGAGTTGGCGTCGGAGGGTTTCCAGGGGGCCCACGGGGGAGGGGGGCACGCCCTAGGGGGGGGGGGCGCCCCCCACCCTCGTGAGAAGGGTGTGGGCCCCCTGGTCTTCATCTTTGGCGAGGATTTTTTGTTTTTTCTAAGATGTTCCATGGAGTTTCAGGTCATTCCGAGAATATTTGTTTTCTGCACATAAAACAACACCATGGCAATTCTGCTGAAAACAGCGTCAGTCCGGGTTAGTTCCATTCAAATCATACAAGTTAGAGTCCAAAACAAGGGCAAAAGTGTTTGGAAAAGTACATACGACGGAGACGTATCAACTCCCCCAAGCTTAAACCCTTGCTTGTCCTCAAGCAATTCAGTTGACAAACTGAAAGAAAGAAAGAAAAACTTTTACAAACTCTGTTTGCTCTTGTTGTTGTAACTATGTCAAGCCAGCATTCAAGTTTTCAGCATAGATCATAACTAACCACACTTGCAATAATTCTCAGGTCTCACAATTACTCATATCAATAGCATAATCAACTAGAAAGTCATAATAATAAATCTCGGATGACAACACTTTCTCAAAACAATCATAATATGATATAACAAGATGGTATCTCGCTAGCCCTTTCCGAGACCGCAAAATATAAATGCAGAGCACCTTTAAAGATCAAGGACTGACTAGACATTGTAATTCATGGTAAAAGAGATCCAATCATAGTCATACCCAATATAAATTAAGAGTGATGAATGAAAATGACGGCTGCGCTCCCCAGCTAGTGCTTTTTAATAAGAGGGTGATGACTCAACATAAAAGTAAATGGATAGGCCCTTCGCAGAGGGAAGCAGGGATTTGTAGAGGTGCCAGAGCTCGGTTTTGCAATAGAGATAAATTGTATTTTGAGCGGTATACTTTCATTGTCAACGTAACAACTAAGAGATGGCGATATCTTCCATGCCAAACACATTAGAGACGGTTCCCAA
This sequence comes from Triticum urartu, assembly GCF_003073215.2. Lineage (NCBI taxonomy): Eukaryota > Viridiplantae > Streptophyta > Magnoliopsida > Poales > Poaceae > Triticum > Triticum urartu. The sequence continues at coordinate 443,525,564 of NC_053022.1, read as the reverse complement.
ATAGAATGGTAAAGTTTATACCCCCCCTCCACCAACAAGCATCAATCCATGGCTTGCTCGAAACAACGAGTGCCTCCAACATACATCAGGTCCCAGGGGGAGTTTTGTTTGCAATTAATTTTGATTTAGTTTGCATAAAGCACGGGACTGGGCATCCTGGTGACCAGCCATTTTCTCGTGAGTGAGGAGCGGAGTCTACTCCTCTTGAGAATAACCCGCCTAACTCGGAAGATAAGGACAACATTTGTTGATACATGAGCTATTCGAGCATACAAAACAGAATGTTTATTTGAAGGTTTAGAGTTTGGCACATACAAATTTACTTGGAACGGCAGGTAGATACTGCATATAGGAAGGTATAGTGGACTCATCTGGAATAACTTTGGGGTTTAAGGGATTGGATGCACAAGCAGTATTCCCGCTTAGTACAAGTGAAGGCTAGCAAAAGACTGGGAAGCTACCAACTAGAGAGCGACAACAGCCATGTACATGCATTAAAATTAATAAACATTGGATGCAAGCATGAGTATGATATAATCCACCATGAACATAAATATCGTGAAGGCTATGTTGATTCTGTTTCAACTACATGCGTGAACATGTGCCTAGTCAAGTCACTTAAATCATTCAAAGGAGGATACCACCCCATCATACCACATCATAATCATCTCAATAGCATGTTGGCACACAAGGTAAACCATTATAACGCATAGCTAATCAAGCATGGCACAAGCAACTATGATCTCTAATTGTCATTGCAAACATGTTTATTCATAATAAGCTGAATCAAGAATGAGGGACTCATCATATATACACAAAGAAAAGAGGTTGAGTTCATACCAGCTTTTCTCATCTCAGTCAGTCCATCATATATCATCATAATTGCCTTTCACTTGCACGACCGAATGATGTGAATAATAATAATAGTGCACGTGCATTGGACTAAGCTGGAATCTGCAAGGATTCAATAAACCGGAGAAGACAAGGCAATATGGGCTCTTTTGTCAGATCAACAATAATGCATATAAGAGCCACTTCAACAATTTAATTTATGGTCTTCTCCTATCGACCCCCAAAGAAAAGAAATAAAACTATTTACACGGGAAAGCTCCCAACAAGCAAAAAAAGAACGGGAAATATTTTTGAGTTTTCTTTTTAATTATTACTACTACAGCAGAAAAATAAACTACTACCAATCTTTTGGTTTTTCTTAAGGTTTAACAAACACACAAGAAGAAAACAGGAAAAAGAAAATAAACTAGCATGGATATTACAGTGAAAAAGTATGAGCACCGACATCTAGCAATGAGTGTATGTGAGCATAAATGTAATGTCAGTGAGAAATACGTACTCCCCCAAGTTTAGGCTTTTGTCCTAAGTTGTTCTATGGCCACGGCTGGCCTGGCGGATATCCATAATAATAGTTGTTGGGGTCGTACTGTGATGAGGAGGAATAGTTGGGATCATACTGATGTACAGCGGTTATCGCCTGCTGTGCTGCAGCGTGGAGTCGAGCTGCCTCCGCTCTCCTCTCGTACTCTTCTGCCTCCTCTCTGGTAATAACATATCTTCATTTTGTCTGTGAATCAAAGAAGGCAGGAGCAGGGAGAGTAATACGGAAAACACGTCGTTTATCAAAAATTAAGCGATATAAGAGAGGTGATTCAGGCCTCTCGACAAACTGGTGCGAAGCCATAGAGTCATAATCTAAATATGCAGGAGGCAACTCCATATCACCCTCACGAATGTCTATCTCAAGAAAATGAGCTAAGTGGGTTGCATAAATTCCTCCAAAGAAATCTCCATTATGCCTATTATGATGCAACCTACGAGCTACAATGGCTCCCATATGATAAGATTGGTCTCCTAACACAGCACTCCTAAGAATGCTAAGATCAGGGACACACATGTGACATGCTTCATCCTTAGAATTTATGCATCTACCGATGAAGAGAGCAAAATAATGTATAGCAGGAAAGTGAATGCTCCCTATGGTAGCCTGCATTATATCTCTAGATTCCCCCACAGTTATACTAGCAAGAAAGTTTCTAAATTCAGATTTAGGGGGATCCCTAACACTACCCCATGATGGAAGTTTGCATGCAAGAGTGAAATCCTCTAGGTTCATGGTATAAGATTTGTCATAAAGATCAAACATGACTGAAGGAAAATTACGCGAAGATGAATACTCAAACCACCTCACAAATGAACTTGTGAGATCATGATACTGGGGGCATTTGTTAGCCTCAAAATCCTCAAGACCGGCATTGCGCAAATATGATTTGAATTCTTCTTTAATTCCCGCACGGTCCATAAAATTTTCCGACGGCCATTCGCAAGGCCGTACTGGAGCGTCTCTTGGTGGATCCTCGTCAGCATCGTGCATAGCAATCATGGGTCCTTGCTTCTTAGAGGAACCACCTTGGAACATCTTCCTAAGCATATTGTTTTTCTCTGAAAAATTCTGAAATTTTTAGTAACTTCAAAATAAAAGTAAAACAAACTCAATAATATTGATAGCAACTACTCCTACAAGTGCCTAGAGCCTATATCAATCATTAGAACTACTTAGAACCATATAAATTTGACATGCAAGCTCAAGAACATGGTCACCTATGCAGCACAAATTTGCAAAGAATAAAGCACTAGAACAAAAACTAATTGGACCAATGGAGGAGTCACATACCAAGGAACAATCTCCCCAAGCAGTTTTGCGAGAGGTGCTTTGAGCAAGGAGATCGAAAATCGCAGTAAAAGTGACTGGAACTCGTGCTTGAGTTGGTTTTTTGGGTTTTTGTGAGACTAGAGGAAGAAGATGGGTGCTGGGATAAGTGGAGGAGGGCCACCATGGGCCCACGAGGCAGGGGGCGCGCCCTAGGGGGGGGGCACCCTAGGGGGGCGCCCACCACCCTCGTGGCCAGGTGGCAGCTCCTCCTGCGGTAATTTTTGCACAGTAAATCCTCAAATATTCCCGAAAAAATCATATTAAATTGGCATGGCATTCTAAGGACTTTTATTTTCGGGATAATTTTATATTGCATGGATAAGTCAGGAAATAGACAGAAAATACTATTTTTACTTTATTTAATATAAATAACAGAAAGTATAGAGAGGGTACAGAAGTTTGTGCTTCTAGTTTCATCCATCTCATGCTCATCAAAAAGAATCCACTAACAAGGTTGATCAAGTCTTGTTAACAAACTCATTCCGATAATCATGAAACCGGAGAAATTTCGAATAACACTAAGTTACCTCAACGGGGATATGCACATCCCCAATAATAAGAACACCATATTTCTTGTTGACAGTAGGGAGAGGAAATTCAAAACCTCCAAATATAATTGATGGAATTTTCCCAATAGAATTGATATTATGAACTTGAGGTTGTTTCCTCGGAAAGTGTACCGTATGCTCATTACCATTAACATGAAAAGTGACATTGCCTTTGTTGCAATCAATAACAGCCCCTGCAGTATTAAGAAAAGGTCTTCTAAGAATAATAGACATACGATCATCCTCGGGAATATCAAGTATAACAAAGTCCGTTAAAATAGTAACATTTGCAACCACACCAGGCACATCCGCACAAATACCGATAGGTATAGTAGTTGATTTATCAGCCATTTGCAAAGATATTTCAGTATGTGTCAGCTTATTCAAGTCAAGTCTACGATATAAAGAGAGAGGCATAACACTAACACCAGCTCCAAGATCACATAAAGCAGTTTTAATATAATTCCTTTTAATGGAGCAAGGTATAGTAGGTACTCCGGGATCTCCAAGTTTCTTTGGTATTCCACCCTTAAAAGTATAATTAGCAAGCATGGTGGAAATTTCAGCTTCTAGTATCTTTCTTTTATTAGTAATGATATCCTTCATATATTTAGCATAAGGATTTGTTTTGAGCACATCAGTTAATCTCATACGCAAAAAGATAGGCCTAATCATTTCAGCAAAGCGCTCAAAATCCTCATCATCCTTTTTCTTGGATGGTTTTGGCGGAAAAGGCATGGGTTTCTAAACCCAAGGTTCCCTTTCTTTACCATGTTTCCTAGCAACAAAGTCTCTTTTATCATAACGTTGATTCTTTGATTGTGGGTTATCAAGATCAACAACAGGTTCAATTTCTACATCACTATCATTACTAGGTTGAGCATCATCATGAACATCATCATTAATATTTTTACTAGGTTCCTGTTCATTACCAGATTGTGTTTCAACATCAGACATAGAAATATCATTTGGATTATCAGGTGGTTCAGCAATAGGTTCACTAGAAGTTTGCACAGTTCTATCATTTTTCTTCTTCTTCTTTTTAGAAGAACTAGGCACATCAATATTATTTCTTTGAGAATCTTGCTCGATTCTCTTAGGGTGGCCTTCAGGATACAAAGGTTCCTGAGTCATTCTACCAGTTCTAGTAGCCACTCTAACAGCATAATCATTTTTCTTATTATTCATTTCATTAAGCACTTCTTTTTGAGCCTTAAGTACTTGTTCTACTTGAGTGGTAACCATAGAAGCATGTTTGCTAACAATTTTAAGTTCACCTTTAATATTAGCCATATAATCACCCAAGTATTTAAGCATATCGGAATCATATTTCAATTGTCTACCAAAATAAGCATTGAAATTTTCTTATTTAACAATAAAATTATCAAACTCATCAAAGCATTTCCTAGCAGGCTTATTGTGAGGGATATCACCTTCATCAAATCTATAGAGAGAATTTACCTTTACTACCTGTGTCGGGATATCAGGATCAGGAGGTTCTTTAGTAAATAAATAATTAAGTTCATATGTTTCTTCAACAGGCGGTATATTAAGACCATGTATTTCTTCAATAGGAGGTAAATTCTTAACGTCTTCAGCTTTAATACCCTTTTCTTTCATAGATTTCTTTGCCTCTTGCATATCTTCGGGACTGAGAAATAGAACACCTCTCTTCTTCGGAGTTGGTTTAGGAATAGACTCAATAATTGGAGCAGGAGATGGCTCAGGAGCTGGCTCAGGAGGTGCCCAATTATTTTCATTTGTCAACATATTATTCAATAGAATTTCAGCTTCATCCGGTGTTCTTTCCCTGAAAAGAGAACCAGCACAACTATCCAGGTAATCTCTGGAAGCATCGGTTAGTCCATTATAAAAGATATCAAGTATTTCAGGTTTCTTAAGAGGATGATCAGGCAAAGCATTAAGCAACTTGAGAAGCCTCCCCCAAGCTTGTGGGAGACTCTCTTCTTTAATTTGAACAAAGTTGTATATTTCCCTCAAAGGAGCTTGTTTCTTATGAGCAGGGAAATATTTAGCAGAGAAGTAATAAATCATATCCTGGGGACTACGAACACAACCAGGATCAAGAGAATTAAACCATATCTTAGCATCACCCTTTAATGAGAACGGAAATATTTTGAGTATATAAAAGTAACGTGATCTCTCGTCATTAGTGAACAAGGCAACTATATCATTTAACTTAGTAAGATGCGCCACAACAGTTTCAGATTCATAGCCATAAAACGGATCAGATTCAACCGAATTAATTATATCAGGATCAACAGAGAATTCATAATCCTTATCAGGAACACATATAGGTGAAGTAGCAAAATCAGGGTCAGGTTTCATTTTATCTCTAAGTGATTCTTTGTTCCATTTAATTAATAACCTCTTAAGCTCATATCTATCTTTGCAAGCTAAAATAGCTAAAGAAGCATCTTGATCAAATAAATAACCCTCAGGAATAACAAGTGATTCTTCATCATCACTTTCATCTTCATAATCAGATTCAATATTTTCAATCTCTCTAGCCCTAGCAAGTCGTTCTTCTAGAAAATCACTAAGTGGCACAGTAGTATCAGGCATAGAAGCAGTTTCATCATAAGTATCATGCATAGCAGAAGTGGCATCATCAATAACATGCGACATATCAGAACGAATAGCATAAGCAGGTGTAGGTGTCGCAAACTTACTCATAAGAGAAGGTGAATCAAGTGCAGAGCTAGATGGCAGTTCCTTACCTCCCCTCGTAGTTGAGGGATAGATCTTGGTTTTTGGATCTCTCAAGTTCTTCATAGTGTCCAGCAGATATAAATCCCAAGTGACTCAAAGAATAGAGCTATGCTCCCCAGCAACGGCGCCAGAAATTCAACCCAAATTTATTGATTCGACACAAGGGGAGCCAAAGAATATTCTCAAGTATTAGCAGCTGAGTTGTCAATTCAACCACACGTGGAAACTTAGTATCTGCAGCAAAGTGTTTAGTAGCAAAGTAATATGATAGTGGTGGTAGCGGCAACAAAAGTAAAGACAACAAAAGTAATGTTTTTGGTATTTTGTAGTGATTGTAATAGTAGCAGCAGGAAAGTAAAATAAGCGAGAACCAGTATATGGAAAACTCGTAGGCACCAGATCAGTGATGGATAATTATGCTGGATGCGGTTCATCATGTAACAGTCATAACATAGGGTGACACAGAACTAGGTCCAATTCATCAACGTAATGTAGGCATGTATTCCGTATATAGTCATACGTGCTTATGGAAAAGAACTTGCATGACATCTTTTGTCCTACCCTCCCGTGGCAGCGGGGTCCTATTGGAAACTAAGGGTTATTAAGGCCTCCTTTTAATAGAGAACTGGAACAAAGCATTAGCACATAGTGAATACATGAACTCCTCAAACTATGGTCATCACCGGGAGTGGTCCCGATTATTGTCACTTTGGGGTTGCCGGATCATAACACATAGTAGGTGACTATAGACTTGCAAAATAGGATCAAGAACTCACATATATTCATGAAAACATAATAGGTTCAGATCTGAAATCATGGCACTCGGGCCCTAGTGACAAGCATTAAGCATAACAAGGTCATAGCAACATCAATCTCAGAACATAATGGATACTAGGGATCAAACCCTAACAAAACTAACTCGATTACATGATAAATCTCATCCAACCCATCACCGTCCAGCAAGCCTACGATGCAATTACTCACGCACGACGGTGAACATCATGAAATTGGTGATGGAGGATGGTTGATGATGACGACAGCGACGAATCCCCCTCTCCGGAGCCCCGAACGGACTCCAGATCAGCCCTCCCGAGAGGTTTTAGGGCTTGGCAGCGGCTCCGTATCGTAAAACGCGATGATTTCTTCTCTCCGAAAGCAAATATATACATTTGGAGTTGGCGTCGGAGGGTTTCCAGGGGGCCCACGAGGTAGGGGGCGCGCCCTAGGGGGGGGGCACACCCCCCACCCTCGTGAGAAGGGTGTGGGCCCCCTAGTCTTCATCTTTGGCGAGGATTTTTTTATTGTTTTTTCCTAAGATGTTCCGTGGAGTTTCAGGTCATTCCGAGAATATTTGTTTTCTGCACATAAAACAACACCATGGCAATTCTGCTGAAAACAGTATCAGTCCGGGTTAGTTCCATTCAAATCATACAAATTAGTGTCAAAAACAAGGGCAAAAGTGTTTGGAAAAGTAGATATGACGGAGACGTATCATCGGGCGTCTGTGTGACACCACATAAAGGGCTTATAAGTAATTTAAATAACAAGCATGCCACAGTCGGGCGTCTGTGCGACACCACATAAAGGGCTTATAAGTAATTTAAATAACAAGCATGCCACAGTCGGGCGTCTGAGCGACACCACATAAAGGGCTTATAAGTAATTTAAATAGCAAGCATGCCACAGTCGGGCGTCTGAGCGACACCACATAAAGGGCTTATAAATAATTAAATAGCAAGCATGCCACAGTCGGGCGTCTGAGCGACACCACATAAAGGGCTTATAAGAGAATAATCATAGTGAATATCCTGGAGGTAGAACCGTCCCAGGGATACTCAGTAATTCAATTAATACCAATGGTTAGGCTATAGTAATAATAATCATAATCATCATATGTCCCAAGTCATGATCAATGTTCTGGTTTAGCAATTTTTCCTCCAAAGACCGACACTAAGACCGACACTTTACCCATCCCAGTACGAGTTGCTCAAATCGAGGATCACCCCATCCACCTCGAAATATTGGGCAGTGGTGCACATCCCTCCCGCAAACCCGCATATCTCTTCATGACATAGATTTTTATTCATGCAGCACCACGACAGCAGACTCACAACCACAACCACTCGACCACGTGCACTAATTACAGATCCGCGTGCATGTTTTGCACCTAACTGATCACCTCCCTAGCACACCACCGTCTCTGAAGGAGAGATTTGTGGGTAATTATTCGGGTGCAAGTTGCCTCCAGCACACTGACAACAGTTAGCACCCGACACCGCACTTAATCCTCATGATCACCGCCACCGCAGAGAGCTAACACTCGAGCGGCAGCATCGCGATGATCATCGAGGATCATCACGCACAAGAGCACGGAGAACCCCAACAATGCCGCCAACCCTCCGCACATCAGGATCATGTACCAGTCCGGCATCACCTCCGCCATTAGAGCCTCGTCTCGAGCTCCTGCAAACAGAAATGGAGGAGAAGGAAGGAGAAGGAGAAGCGAGGCCAGGTGTGAGGAAGAAGAAAGGAGCACCTCGGTCATTTTATAGCTCAAGATCGGTGTACGGTGGGCGAAGTCCACCAGCGCCGCTCGTTGCTCGATCGCCGGTGTTCGGAGGCGAATCCACGAGCAGTGCCGATAGCGCACTGGCCCGCGAGGTGAGTGCACGCTGCACCAGCAGCTAGCGCGCCACACACTACTGCAGTACGGCCTAGATGCCCTACGCGCTAGATGTCGCCGGTGGAGAAAGCGCGGGAAAGCACGCGAGAGAGAGGAAGAAAAGAGAGCCAGAGGTAGAAGAAGAGACTGACAGTGGGCCCCGGGTCCACCTGTCAGCCAAAGAGAGCACTGTGCTCTCGGGTACGACCGGCGTGTTTTAGAAATTTATTCTAAATTCACTGTAACCAAAAGTAGAAATTTCTCGTTTTTCCCCAACCATAGATTTTTCCGCCCAGCGCCAGTATTCCACACTGTAGTTTTACACCACTTAAATTGCCCACTCACAGTAGCCACATTTTATTGCATGAGTAGGATGGTTATTTTTGTGATGTCACTTTGTGTTAGTAGAACTAATATTTTCGAAACAACATTTAGCAAATCTCGAGGACGCGATTTTTCTTAAGGGGGGTATTATTGTAACACCCCAAAATTTTGACCTTGATTTATTAATTAAAATTTTTTCCAGGAAATTAAAATTTATATTTTATGGTTTTATCTTTTAATTTTAGATCACTCTGTCCCTCTAAATTTTTGAGTTTTTTTCCTTCTAGGTGGAAACCTTTCAAAAATATTGTTGGACTTGTATATCTTCCCAAGACCATTTCTTTTTACTAGTGGAATTATTTCTACAATTATTTTTCCTGAGCTTTATTTCTTAAAAAAATGATTTTTCGTAAGTTTTAGAGTTCCATTTGCACTACAACCTATTTAAATATTTCTTTAAAAATTCCACCAAAATTGGGGGATGTTAGTAGTAGTGTATAATTCAACTTTATGCAAAAACCCATCGGTGTTCTTTGAAAAATTTGAGCAAATCATCCTCATCATCATTCTGGTCTAGTTTGGTGTTTTGTACTGCAACCATGTTTTATCTTGCCCTATTGCCCTTGATTTTTCTCCTGCTTATAGACCAGCCTACCAAACTCTTAAGTCCAGGAGATTGGACCCATTGGAATACTTTTGGTCCATACAATAGCAGCCTTTATTTTCTATCTAGAACTGAAAATTTGCAAAACTTGCACTAGCAAGTTTCTGGTTTTACCCAAATAACTTTTCCATCACCACTTGCACCTAAAGAGACCCCAACCTGGAGATTTGGGCCACCAGAAGAGATGCCTAGAAGCCCACGGCATTTTGTCGAGCACCTTGTGGGCATGGCCAGTTTTGGCTTAGTTTTTAGTTTGCGTTGTGAACATGATCCCCTGACCTAACAACCATGTCCACTAATCTCCTAGCCACCTCTAACCTAGACCTGTTAATTGCCAGCCTCACCCAAGCCCACTAAGCCACCCTGGCTTTCTGTCGAGCATGTAGCGTGCGTGCTCTGGGCGCGCCCAGAGCGCATGTTTTGCACACGCGCGCAACCGAGCCGCCGCGTCTTGCCCCTGGCCTTTGCTCGCCCGCAGGGCCGCGCCCCATTCTCGTCCGCTCACCAGAACCCTCCAAGCCACCCCTGGCGCCCTACAACGCCGCTGTCAGAGCCCTCTTGGCGGCACGCCGGCGTCCGCAACATGCCCCTGCCATGGCAGCGCCGCCCAAGCCACAGCCGCCCGCCAGCTGCCCTCTGGAACAGCTCGAGCTCATCCACGAGCCCGTCTGCTACCGCCCGTCGCCGCCACGTCGCCCTGCCAGCAACAGAACGGCGGTTCGCCGGCGTTCTTATCCGCAGCCGCGGGAACCGACCTCGACCGCCTATAAAAGGAGCCCCCGAGCTCGTCTAGACCCTCAGGCGACCTCAGGACATCTCCCTAGTGCTCCCATAGCTAGCAATCGACGGAGGGAGGCCGTCTGCCTCGTCTCCGGCCAGTTCGGCAGCCGCCACGCTCCGGTGCCGTACGTCATGAGCAGGGCCTCCCCAGTTCTTCCAGCACCACCGTCGGACTACCCTCAGCCGTGCGGAGCCGCCCCACCTCTCTAGCCCGATTGGGAGCCACCATAGCTCGAGACCCCGATCCACCCGAAACCACCGTCCGCCGCGGAGCTCGCCGCCGGCGACCCCCTCCACCCCGCCAGCCTATCGACCACTGGGAGGAACGCCCTGGACCAGCAGATCCATACCCGCCCCCAGAATCCCGCGGGAAGCCGCCGTTCGTCGGCGGCAATCGTCGGAGCCCCGCCACCGCTCGGCCAGAGAAGGAAGGAGGGCGCCGGCGACTGGTCAAACCTGACCAGTGGACCCGACAGCCCCACCTGCCAGTGACCCCAGCTCTGCCGACGTGTCTTAAGTGGAAACGTATTCCACCGAATATGTCTTCGCTAAGGAGAAAGTGTAAGCCCCCGAACCGTTTTTCTTTTTCTGATTTTTATTAAAAATAGAATTTTGACTTTTTAATATATGTCCAATTGATTTGATTCTTTTTCTGTTGTTTCTCAAATTTTGCCCAGTTTATTTTCATATATATTCGAAAATTTTACAAACAACTTTTTGTACTATTTTGAAACTATGTGTTAATTTAAATTTTCTTAAAATAGGATTTTTGAAGAAGGAAGCAACTTTCAAAAAGTGCACCCCACTTACATACTCCTGAAGGCAAGCATTCTGAACCCCAACATAATATTTGTTGTGTGTCGTTCGATGCTAATACGACACCACCTTTACATGAAGTGTTCGGTATTTTATGTGGTGTTATGATCATATTCATGAGTGCATAATGATGATTCCTTGCTGTTGGAATTTGATATGCTTCTGATAGTAATCACCCTCATATGCCTTTCATGCCTATCGGGAGGAATCTGGGAAAGTCTCTGTCTTGGGTAGACACGAACTTGTCTCTAATAATTCGTTGAGACGATTATGTCCGGTAAGGCATGGTGAGGTATGATGAGTGGTGATTCTGTTTGTTGGTGGGAAATATATTTGTTATACTAATCCTGCAGGGAATGCCTTAATCTCCTGAGTCGACCGTAGATCGAGTCTTGTTCCAGTAACCCCCATACTTGGTTCGTACTACCACTTGTCCCTGCCATATGTAGGGTACGGTTCAGTAAGTTGTCAACCCCTTCCTAGCACACACCGTACAGAGAGGCCATGGTGGAAGATACCAGCTGCATCCGGTAGACATGCCACCTGGCCCGGGGACATGGGTGTTTCCGGTTGGAGCCGAGGGGGTAGCTCCCCTAGTTTGCACGCATTATAAATTTTGTGATCCCATGCTAGTCGTGGTTGTAGCCTCCCCACTTAGAGTTTCGCTTAACGGGTGTCGTGGGTGATTCCAGACACCGGTAAGTTAGGCTGGTGTGTGCGGTCAGGTGTGTTTTCAATTAAAAGACCGTAGACGGAATTAGCCCCGATGGACTAAAGGAATCCGTTACTCGTGGGTAAATAGTACACCCTCTGCAGAGATTATATCTATTCGAATAGCCGTGTCCATGGTTAAGGACTACAGGCTGGGATGGGTCAAGTGTCGGTCTTAGTGTCAGTCTTCGGAGGAAAAATTGCTAAACCAAAACATTGATCATGACTTGGGACATATGATGATTATGATTATTATTACTATAGCCTAACCATTGGTATTAATTGAATTATTGAGTATCCCTGGGACGGTTCTACCTCCTGGATATTCATTGTGATTATCCTCTTATAAGCCCTTTATGTGGTGTCGCTCAGACGCTCGACTGTGGCATGCTTGCTATTTAAATTACTTATAAGCCCTTTATGTGGTGTCGCTCAGACGCCCGACTGTGGCATGCTTGTTATTTAAATTACTTATAAGCCCTTTATGTGGTGTCGCACAGACGCCCGACTGTGGCATGCTTGTTATTTATTTTATTTGTAAGCCCTTTATGTGGTGTCGCTCAGACGCCCAGCTGAGGCATGCTTTACATTATTATCATTTCAAGGCGTCGCTTTAGACACCCGATCGGTGCATTCTAATTCTACTCTCTGATTGCATATTCATGCTTGACATGAATAACCTGCTTGCGTGCATCATGGATTTTTATTTCGTGACTGACATTGTGATCATGGAATATTTTAGAGCATGATTATCATTTGTTATATTATACCTGAGTTCATAATGTTTGCGAGTACATTCAAATTACTCACTGGCTTGTCCCTGGCTATTGTCTTGGCCATATTTCTTGCATGGAGAGGAGCGTTGCGATGAAAGCCCCGGAACCTACGCAATGGTGATAGCAGCCTCGCGAAGATAGTAGTTATCCAGGTTAGCTGTTCCTGTGGGAAATGGAGTCCCATAGACAGTGATGAACCACAAACCGCTTCCGCCATCAGCCACTAGAAACCTTGTGTTGTACTCATAGACCAGAATGGTCTTGTACTACATACTTTGTATTTTGCTTGGAATTTCTATGAGCTGAGGCTGCTCAACAATTTATTACAAGCACGCCGATATTATATATAAAGGAGAATATGACACAAAGGGTATGGTGGCATAACTACTGACTCATAATAAAAGTGGTGGTGGATATGTCACAGTAAAGTGGGTGACATGACTCCAAAATCTTACAGCTCATCAAGTGCCGGAGCGAGGCTCGATGATTTTATTAGGGCAGCGGAAGCGTATATAATACAAGTGACCAACTCCAGGATCGCACGGGACTGACTGGGACTCCTCTAGGCGTCGGACTCGCTATCATACTCTTCATCCATAAGATCGCCTTCGTCAACATCTGGCCAAATCAACAAGCCAGGTGAGTACTTTGAATGTACTCGCAAGACAGTTTGGACATAAGATATAACGAATGCAAACATGATGCACATGAGCAGACTAGTAATGCGCACTCAGATAATAAATTTGCACTGCATGTTAAATACAAAGGAAGTCAGGCGGTAGTCCTCCCGAAATCCCAATAAAATAGTTGAAGAGCGATCGGGTGTCTGAAGCGATGCATCGAAAGGAAAAATAACTTAACATGCCGTAGTCGGGCGTCAGGGAGACACCACATAAAGGGCTTATATTGAAACGTAAATGATAGTACGTGCCACAGTCGGACGTCTAAGCGACATCTCGAAAAGGGCTTACAATGAAAGTAAATAACAAGGATGCCGCAATCGGACGTCTGAGCGACATCACATAAAGGTCTTATATCAAAAGGAAATAACAAGAATGCCATAGTCGGACATCTAAGCGACATCACATAAAGGGCTTACATCAAAATAAATAACAAGAATGCCATAGTCGGACATCTAAGCGACATCACATAAAGGGCTTATATCAAAGTAAATAACAAGAATGCCATAGTCGGACGTCTAAGCGACATCACATAAAGGGCTTATATCAAAGTAAATAACAAGAATGCCACATTCGGACGTCTGAGCGACATCACATAAAGGGCTTATATCTCATCATTCGAATTCAAGTAGCTCATGAAGGTAACATCATTCCACGGGATACTCGGTACATGATAATAAACTGGTTAGTCCATCCACAGGAATAACATTCGGCCGGGTTTACCACTCTCAGTTTCATGCTTATTCTCTGGAGACTATCACTGAGACTAACACTGAGACTGATACTGATATTGACACTAATATGTTGATCAAAGTCCTTGACCATGGACATGGTTACTCGAATGGTTTTGACTCTGCAGAGTTTGTACTCTTTAACCACAGCCAACGGTTTTCAGTAGTCACAAAGGACTTGTTCCGTTTACGGTATTTTAGGAGAAACACATCTAACCTGTACACACCCATTCCACATTCCACTGCTAGGAATCACCCTAGGAAATGTTCAAGAAAAACTCTAAGACGGGGAGGCTACAACCTCGAATAGCATGGGATCAAATTTATATCGCGCGCTCTAAGGGGTGCCCCCCTCTCGGTCCCAACCGGAAACACCCATGCCCCCTGACCGGATGACGGGCTTTAATCCAGGGCCATGGAACCCTCATCACGGCCCCTCTATTTGGTGTGTACAAGGAAAGAGGTTTGCAACTTACTAAACCGTATTCTTTGCAGAAAACATGTGGTAGCATGGAAGGGGACGAATGGGAACAAGACTTGATCCACGTTAATACTGGAGTTAAACAGTTGATATAAAACTGGCATGATTCAACAATACTAGCTTGCAACCTATCATGCCACCACATGATCAGGTTATCTCACCATCATATGAACACATCGAATTTCGAAGCTCACATGCAGCTTGCTTGCATGAAATATAACATTCACAAATGCTTATAAACATGTCATGAGAAAACCACTTAAGCAATCATGAAAAACACTCATCATATCAAAGGTTTAAACATGCTTTCCTGGTTCGGAGTAGTCGGAGTCTAGCTCGGTGAAGTTTGCGGCTCCGTCACCTCCTTCGGTATCTACGTTATAAAAGAAATCGGATACTAACGTAAATACCGTGCGTGCATAAAAATTGTTCCAAGTATTTTTCAAATAAATATGATAAAAAACTAGATAGGAAAATAAAGATGACAGAAAAATAATCAACTCAAAATCATCTTCTGTTTAAAAGTAATTAAGGTTTTAGTCCAGGGACTAATCTGTGATGAAACAGAAACTTTCCAGGGGCTAGCTTAAAAAACAGAAAACGTTTCTTTGGAAATACGCCAACCCAAAGGGAAAACGTACTTTGCCCGAAGGCGCTTTCAGAAAACGTTTCGAATAAAAGAGGAGAGGCTGACGAGGGGGTCCCGCATGTCAGGTTTAAAATCCCACCGCCGGCCGAAGCAAACGATGATCGCCGGCGATGATCGACGGCGATCCAGAGGAGGGCAAGGGTTTGGTTGCACTCACGGGACAATTCCACGTCGGTGGGTGGTGGATTTGGTCGTCGGCGAGCACCATGCCGACGATGGCTTCCACTCTGGCGGACGACGGTTCGGTCGAGGATGGATCCCTCCGAAGAGAGTTGCAAACGCCAAATTGAAGCGCGGGTTAGGGGATTGGGTGCACTAGGAGGTTCCCCCCCAAGTTTGAGCTAGATCTATGCAAGGAATCGAGTGTATCAAGCTGGCTACCAGAGCGGGTCGTGGCGGCCGGAGTTGGGGAAGAAGGCCTCGTCGAGATCCTTCTAGCGTCTGGGCGCGGCTCTGGTGAGGTGGAGGAGTGGTGCTGGGTCGAAGGCGAGCTCGGGGCCTCTATTTATAGCCGGCCCGAGGCGGTTGCCGAGAACGGGATCACTCCGGCGAGCGATTACGGCGAGGCAGTGGTCGAGCTGGAGGTTTAGGTGACTGGGCACCTTCGGGTTGGTTCATTGGTTCCATTCAACAGCTAAGCTTGATCGGATTTGGCCTGCTCTCGTGGCCTCGACGGAACGGAGCTCACGGGCTCGTCGGCGGCAGAGAGCGCGATCTGTGCCTCTCGGCCACGGCGACGGTTCTGCAGCACGCACAGGGAAGATGACGGCCACGCGGAGGCTCCTGGTGGTGTGGGCGGTGCTGGACGGCGCCGTACTGCAGGGCTGGCCCCTGCTGGTCGCCACGGCGGTTCTGCCACCGCGGAAGACGCCGAAGTTGACATGACACGTCGCCATCGACGCTCGCGTGCGGCCAAACAACCGTGCGGCGCATTGGATAAGAAGAAGGAGCAGTGAGCACCGATCCAAGGCAGCTACTGGCGAGATTGACGAAGAGCCCTGATGAAAACGACACTGACGACTGAACCCAACACTGAACTTCTGAAATTTGACAGGAACAGTGCCGGCCACCTGTTCGACGAAATGATTTATGCACGTGGAAAATTTTTCTAGAGCTGAAACTTGGTGAAGTGATCTCTTGATGCATCTGGAGACTGCCTGAATTATCTCAGAATTTTTGGAAAAGAAAAAGAATGAAATTCACCAAAAATGGCAAATCTGGTCCAAACTTGCAGCAAGCAAATTTTGAAAAATTTGTACTGTGGACTAGCAGATCTTGATGGATCTAGGTTGAGGACACTAAGGACTAGCCAGAGGAATTTATTTGGAACCAAAACTCAAAGGAAATCTAGTAGTTCCTTTGTAAATCACTAAGGTCCAAATAAATGGCAGAAAAAGATTTTGAGTTTAAAATAAATAGAATTAAAATCTAGGGGAAGTTGAATTTTGCTGGACTTGATGCTTGACTTGACCCAAAGTGGGTAGGGGGGTTTTGGAAGAAAGTTTTCAACATAGGTCATGGCAAGAGAGTAATTTTTGAATGGGGAAGAATAAAAGTCATAATTTATATGAATTCTTTTTAATAAAAAGGAATTGTAAAAACCTTCCAAAATTATTTGTGTTGAGCCAACACAAGATGAAAAATATTCAAGACCAAAAATCAAGATTGGGAAGAATTCATGAAATATTTGTCATAAAAAGATTTGAGAAGGTGAGCCCCTTTTTTTTTGAAAAATTCAAGTGACCGTCTTTAAATCAAATAAAGAAGTTGATAAAAATCAAAACCAAAATTTTGGGGTGTTACAGCGTGCGAAGAAAAAGATATTCCAGAGGTTGTATGACACCTATGAGGAGGCCTATTCCTATGCCCCCAGAATACTTCATTAGATAGCAACTGCTAACAGGGGGACTCAAGTTTGGCAGAAAGAACATCAAAACCCAATGAAGCCGGATGAGCTAATCCTTGGCCGTTTATTCTGGGCGTTCGGCCAGACTATACAAGCCTTTAGTCACTGTCATCCGGTTTTTATCAATTGCTGGTACATTTCTCACTGGAAAGTAGGGCACACTCTTGATGGCGATTGCAGTAGATGCAAATAATTAGCTTGTTCCTACTGCATATGCACTGGTCGAGAGCGAGAACAAAGATATCTGGTTGTGGTTCCTATGCTGCCTGAAGTTGGGTGTCGTGAAAAACCACGAAGGTGTTTGCATCATCTCTGATTGCAACACTGGACTATTAAGCGCACTCGACATAATTAAACAGAAGTCAGAAAACTGAG
>NC_053022.1:443492930-443507003 GCF_003073215.2 Triticum urartu | reverse complement strand
AGCATATGAGACTTCGGGTTTTGAGCTGGATCATTCAGTCGTTTGTGGGGGAGGAAGAAGGAGTGTGTGGGTGCAAAGGAATAAGTGGAGGAGGGCCACCGTGGGCCCACGAGGCAGGGGGCGCACCCTAGAGGGGTGGGCGCGCCCTCCACCCTCGTGGGCAGGTGGTTGACCCCCTGGTGTGTTCTCAGTTCCATAAATCCTCAAATATTCTAGAAAAAAATCATATTTAAATTTTCAGGGCATTTGGAGAACTTTTATTTTCGAGGTATTTTTATATTGCACGGATAATCAGATAACAGACAGACAAATATTTATTTTTATTTTATTTAATATAAATAACAGAAAGTAAAAGTGGGGTACAGAAGGTTGTGCCTTCTAGTTTCATCCATCTCATGATCATCAAAAGGAATCCACTAACAAGGTTGATCAAGTCTTGTTAACGAACTCATTCCGAATAACATGGAACCGGAGAAATTTCGAATAACACTATGTTACCTCAACGGGGATATGCAATCCCCAATAATAAGAATATCATATTTCTTCTTGACAGTAGGAAGAGGAAATTCAAAACCTCCAAATATAATCGATGGAATTTTTCCAATAGAGTTGATACTATGAACTTGAGGTTGTTTCCTCGGAAAGTGTACCGTATGCTCATTACCATTAACATGAAAAGTGACATTGCCTTTAGTGCAATCAATAACAGCCCCTGCAGTATTCAAAAAGGGTCTTCCAAGAATAATAGACATACTATCGTCCTCGGGAATATCAAGAATAACAAAGTCCGTTAAAATAGTAACGTTTGCAACCACAACAGGCACATCCTCACAAATACCGACAGGTATAGCAGTTGATTTATCAGCCATTTGCAAAGATATTTCAGTAGGTGTCAACTTATTCAAATCAAGTCTATGATATAAAGAGAGAGGCATAACACTAACACCGGCTCCAAGATCACATAAAGCAGTTTTAACATAGTTTCTTTTAATGGAGCATGGTATAGTGGGTACTCCTGGATCTCCAAGTTTCTTTGGTATTCCACCCTTAAAAGTATAATTAGCAAGCATGGTGGAAATTTCAGCTTCCGGTATCTTTATTTTATTTGTAATAATATCTTATCATACTTAGCATAAGGATTGGTTTTGAGCATATCAGTTAATCGCATACGCAAAAAGATAGGTCTAATCATTTCAGCAAAGCGCTCAAAATCCTCATCATCCTTTTTCTTGGATGGTTTGGGAGGAAAAGGCATGGGTTTCTGAACCCAGCTCTTTCTTTCTTACCATGTTTCCTAGCAACAAAGTCTTTCTTATCATAATGTTGATTCTTTGATTGTGGGTTATCAAGATCAAACAGCAGGTTCAATTTCTACATCATTATCATTACTAGGTTGAGCATCATCATGAACATTATAATTAACATTATCCACTAGTTTCAGGTTCATTACCAGATTGTGTTTCACATCAGAAATAGAAATATCATTTGGATTCTCAGGTGTTTCAACAATAGGTTCACTAGAAGCATGCAAAGTCCTATCATTTTTCTTTTTCTTCTTTTTAGAAGGACTAGGTGCATCTATATTATTTCTCTGAGAATCTTGCTCAATTCTCTTAGGATGGCCTTCCAGGATACAAAGGTTCCTGAGTCATTCTACCACCTCTAGTCAAAACTCTAACAGCATTATCATTTTCTTACTATTCAATTCATTGAGCAAATCATTTTGAGCTTTAAGTACTTGTTCTACTTGAGTGGTAACCATAGAAGCATGTTTACTAATAAGTTTAAGTTCACCTTTACATTAGCCATATAATCACCCAAGTGTCCAAGCATATTTGAATTGTATTTCAATTGTCTACCAAAATAAGCATTAAAATCTTCTTGCTTAGCCATAAATTTATCAAACTCATCTAAGCATGGGCTAGCAAACTTAGTAAATGGATCAGCTCTTTATCATATCTATAGAGAGAATTTACCTTTACTACCTGTGTCGGGTTATCAAGACCATGAGTTTCTTCAATAGGTAGAGGATTAAGATCATATGTTTCTTCAACAGGCGGTAAATTAAGACCGTGTATTTCTTCAATAGGAGGTAAATTCTTAACATCTTCAGCTTTAATACCTTTTCTTTCATAGATTTCTTTGCCTCTTGCATATCTTCAGGACTGAGAAATAGAACCCTCTTCTTCGGAGTTGGTTTAGGAATAGGCTCAGGATTTGGCTCAGGAGTCCAATTATTTTCATTTGTCAACATATTATTCAATAGAATTTCAGCTTCATCGGTGTTCTTTCCCTGAAAACAGAACCCAACACAACTATCCAGGTAATCTCTGGAAGCATCGGTTAGTCCATTATAAAAGATATCAAGTATTTCATTTTTCTTAAGAGGATGATCAGGCAAAGCATTAAGTAATTGGAGAAGCCTCCCCCAAGCTTGTGGGAGACTCTCTTCTTCAATTTGCACAAAATTATATATATCCCTTAAAGCAGCTTGTTTCTTATGAGCAGGGAAATATTTAGCAAAGAAGTAATAAATCATATCCTGGGGACTACGCACACAACCAGGATCAAGAGAATTAAACCATATCTTAGCATCACCCTTTAATGAGAACGGAAATATTTTAAGGATGTAAAAGTAGCGAGTTCTCTCATTCTTTAGTGAACAGGGTGGCTATATCATTCAATTTAGTAAGATGTGCCACAACAGTTTCAGATTCATAACCATGAAAAGGATCAGATTCAACCAAAGTAATTATATCAGGATCAACAGAGAATTCATAATCCTTATCAGTAACAAAGATAGGTGAAGTAGCAAAAGCAGGGTCAGGTTTCATTCTAGCATTTAGAGATTTCTTACTCCATTTAGCTAATAATCTTTTAAGTTCAGTTCTATTTCTGCAAGCTAAAATAGCTAAAGAAGCATTTGATCAAAAACATAACCCTTAGGAATAGGCAAGTGGTTCTTCATCATCACTTTCATCAGTATCATCAGATTCAATATTTTCAATTTCTCTAGCCCTAGCAAGTTGTTCATCAAGAAAATCACTAAGTGGCATAGTAGTATCAGGCATAGAGGTAGTTTCATCATAAGTATCATGCATAGCAGAAGTGGCATCATCAATAACATGCGACATATCAGAACGAATAGCAGAAGCAGGTGTAGGTGTCGCAAGCTTACTCAAAACAGAAGGTGAATCAAGTGCAGAGCTAGATGGCAGTTCCTTACCTCCCCTCGTAGTTGAGGGATAGATCTTGGTTTTTGGATCTCTCAAGTTCTTCATAATGATAAGCAGATATATATCCCAAGTGACTCAAAGAATAGAGCTATGCTCCCCGGCAACGGCGCCAGAAAATAGTCTTGATAACCCACAAGTATAGGGGATCGCAACAGTTTTCGAGGGTAGAGTATTCAACCCAAATTTATTGATTCGACACAAGGGGAGCCAAAGAATATTCTCAAGTATTAGCAGCTGAGTTGTCAATTCAACCACACCTGGAAACTTAATATCTGCAGCAAAGTGTTTAGTAGCAAAGTAATATGATAGTAGTGGTAACGGTAGCAAAAGGTAACAAAAAGTAATGTTTTTGGTATTTTGTAGTGATGATAGCAATAGCAACGGAAAAGTAAATAAGCGAAGAACAATATATGGAAAGCTCGTAGGCAATGGATCGGTGATAGAAAATTATGCCGGATGCGGTTCATCATGTAACAGTCATAACCTAGGGTGACACAGAACTAGCTCCAGTTCATCAATGTAATGTAGGCATGTATTCCGAATATAGTCATACGTGCTTATGGAAAAGAACTTGCATGACATCTTTTGTCCTACCCTCCCGTGGCAGCGGGGTCTTGGAAACTAAGGGATATTAAAGCCTCCTTTTAATAGAGTACCGGAACAAAGCATTAACACAAGAATATGAACTCCTCAAACTACATCACTCAAACTATAGTCATCATCCGAGACAAGAGACAACAGATACCTATGTCCTCATGATTTAAGAATACATGAAATACTTGACTTATGTCGGAAAGGTAGACTTACAGGTTGGGTCACCATCCTTGAGGACAAGAGGACGAAGTCTTGCTTAATTGTATAGTCATAATGAAATAATGATTCTTGGTTCTTCAGGTTCGTTATTCTCCTCCTTCATTAGCTATTAGTAGTCATGTAATTTCGTCTTGCTATTAGTTATGTATGGTGATCATACTATGTATGTTTTGTCTAGCCTCTAGTGGTGTTATGTGAACGTCGACTACAACTTCACCATTATTTGGGCCTAGAGGAAGGCATTGGGAAGTAATAAGTAGATGATGGGTTGCTAGAGTGACAGAAGCTTAAACCCTAGTTTATGTGTTGCTTCGTAAGGGGCTGATTTGGATCCATATGTTTCATGCTATGGTTAGGTTTACCTTAATACTTTTGTTGTAGTTGCGGATGCTTGCAATAGGGGTTAATCATAAGTGGGATGCTTGTCCAAGTAAGGACAGTACCCAAGCACCGGTCCACCCACATATCAAATTATCAAAGTACCGAACACGAATCATATGATCATGATGAAAACTAGCTTGACGATAATTCCCATGTGTCCTCGGGAGCGCTTTAAATAAGAGTTTGTCAGGCTTGTCCTTTGCTACAAAAAGGATTGGGCCATTGGCACCTTATTTACTTGCATTACTTGTTACTCTTCATCGTAGAGTACCTACCATCGCATCCGGATCCTATTCATCATACACATCTACGAAAAGAGATTAGGGAACGGAGGGCAAAAACGACTCCACCTTACATAGGCAACTTATACTTTACGTCTTTGTAACTGAGTTTTGCTTTAATTTCATGTCGTGAAACAACTTAGACTCTAATGCACAAAAACATATATCTTAAAAACCTACGGTTGCACGATTGCAAGGAGACGAATAGTTATCAATACTTGCAGAGAATATCCTTGCTGAAACCGCTTTATCATTTCCTTCTGCTCCTCGTTGGGTTCGACACTCTTACTTATCGAAAGGACTACGGATAGATCCCCTATACTTGTGGGTCATCAAGACTCTTTTCTCGCGCCGTTGCCGGGGAGTGAAGCGCCTTTGGTAGGTGGAATTTGGTAAGGAAAATTTATATAGTGTGCTGAAATTTACTGTCACTTGTTACTATGGAAAGTAATCCTCTGAGGGGCTTGTTCGGGGTATCTTCACCCCGACCAGTAGAGCAAAGAGTTGCTCCTCAACCTACTGAACCTATTGAAAATGAATATGAAAATGAAATTCCTTATGAGTATCCTTCGGGTATGATAGAAAAACTGCTAGCTAATCCTTTTACAGGAGATGGAACAAAGCATCCTGATGAACACCTAATATATGTGGATGAAGTTTGTGGATTATTTAAGCTTGCAGGTATACCCGATGATGTTGCTAAGAAGAAGGTCTTCCCTTTATCTTTGAAGGGAGACGCATTGGTATGGTATAGGCTATGTGATGATACGAGATCATGGAATTATAGAAGATTGAAATTGGAATTTCATCAAAAGTATTACCCTATGCATCTTGTTCATCGTGATCGCAATTATATATATAATTTTTGGCCTCGCGAAGGAGAAAGCATCGCTCAAGCTTGGGGGAGGCTTAAATCAATGTTATATTCATGCCCCAATCATGAGCTTCCAAGAGAAACAATTCTTCAAAAAATTTATGCTCGGCTTTCTGAAAATAATCGCACCATGCTCGATACTTCTTGTGCTGGCTCTTTTATGATGAAGACTATTGGATTTAGATGGGATTTATTGGATAGAATTAAACGCAACTCTGAAGATTGGGATCTCGACAAAGGTAAGGAGTCAGGTATGACACCTAAGTTTGATTGTGTTAAATCTTTTATGGATACCGATATTTTCCGTAAGTTTAGCACTAAATATGGACTTGATTCTGAGATAGTAGCTTCTTTCTGTGAATCTTTTGCTACTTATGTTGATCTCCTAAGGAGAAGTGGTTTAAATATCATCCTCCCATAGAAGTAAAAGTAGCTGCACCTATTAAAGTTGAAGAAAAGACTGTCACTTATAATGATCCTATTGTTCCTACTTTTAGAAGAAACTTCTGTTAGAATAAAGGATCATGAGTTTAACTGTGGTAGCAGCTATTGGTTCTACTTGTTATATTGAGAAACCACTTCACCGCCTTATTTGTTAAAGATATACAAGGAATATGTCTGCTATAGGCTTCAAGCTGGTAGTCTCGGAAAAGCAATTTAAGTGAGAACATAGTCATCCTCTCCTGAGCAAGTTAAAAGTTGAACCTAATATTTCGCTAACTTATACAGACCTCCTGAGATTAATTAGATGGCCATTGGCTTATTGTTAATAGATCTCTTGTCTGTGATAATATTGATGGGCATGTTATTCAGTTCGAAGGTGAAACTGCTAGAATTGCTAACCTTGTGCTAAAGATAAACATAGACCTGTGGTAGGCAGTGCCTGTTATTTCTGTTAAAATAGGAGATCATTGTTATCATGGCTTATGTGATATGGGTGCTAGTGCTAGTGTTATACCTAACTTGACTTATAAAGAAATTAGCATGAAATTGCACCTGCTGAGTTAGAAGATATTGATGTCACAATTAAACTTGCCAATAGAGATACTATTTCACCAATGGAATTGTTAGAGATGTTGAAGTCTTGTGTGGGAAAACTAAATATCCTGCTGATTTTCTTGTTCTAGTTCCCCACAAGATAGCTTTTGTCCCATTATATTTGGTAGACCCTTCTTAAACAATGCTACCATAGATTGCACAAAGAATGTTGTTACTATTGGCTTGGATGATATGGTTCATGATTAGTTTTCTTCTCATTAAATCTTGTAAACAAAGCCTTCCCAGTCTGCTTTAATGAAAAGAACTGTTAATTTCGGCTACCCGAGAAGATCATTGCACACTAGGGATGTTTGTATTACTCCGTCGCTTAGATGATATGACTCATGAGTTTTGAATTTCTCAATTTAAACAACAGCCACCGGTGGGAAGAAGAGAGTATTGCCATCGAGCTAGGCCACTTGCGCCCGGAGTGATAATTGTGGATAAATTTTGTCGGAGTTGCTTGTTAAAAACTGATACCATAAATCATCTCTTAAGGTCCTTGTCACTTCCCTCGTCTTCTATATATAATCCCTGAGTCTAGTATTGGACCAGGCCCTTCATATCAATTTGCATGACATTGGTTTGTCATCCAGAGATACATCATTTGAGTGAAGAATAACGTGGGATGTCCCTCTGACTTTTCTAAGCTGAACAATATGTTGGCTAGGAACACCATTGCTTATACGAAAATAAAAGATTATTATGGTGCCTTTTGAGAATAATGAGCCTACATTTGAAAAGGAAGGCTTTTGGTAAACCTATGCATCGTGATATTAGCCGGTTTAAGAATGTTACTGATACTTGACCGCCGGTTTAAGAATGTAGAACTTTGCCGGTTTAAGAATGTAGAACTTGCCGGTTTAAGACTTGAACTTGCCGGTTTATCATTTGCCGGTTTACAAATATTGATGGCACCGGGTCATAATTGTAGTTAACATCAAGCTTGAAAATATACCTCTTATATGCCTATCACTTGTAGCCCCCAAGTCTTAAGAAGGTAGCATTGCAACAGCTTAAGACTTGCTTCAATATGAATGTCACAAGCTTGAAGAAATCCAGGTTGTTCATCTCAATCACCAGTCAGAACTGAGTATTCCACATATGTAGCCCCCAAGTGTCGGGTTGTCATGCTTGCAGCAACTGGGACTTGAAATTGCCTTATGCTCTATAAAAACTTCAACCAGTGTAGCCCCCAAGGGCCGGATTATTATGCAATAATGAGCAGGGACTTTGTAAATATGATCATGTAAACTGAGCAGTCAATGTGTGAAGCCCACCAAGGGCCGGCTCAATAAGATAATGAAATTCGAGCTGGCCTGAAGAGAGAAAGATTATTTGAAGATAAGCTTCTGCTAAGATCAATCGAAAATCACACATCCATAGATGTAACCCTATGGGGCCTTGAACCCACGTCCAAAAGGTTAAGGAGCCTTTTTGTGGCTGTTTAGACCAAGTGGACTGACTATGTGGATTTCCTTTAATAATAGATGAAAATTTATGATACCGGTATGATACTCTGGATTGAATTGTTAAGCAAGAGCAATTTGGTAGCGATGATCTTCCCCCACGAGAGGGGGCATTAGTCCCACCTCTATGTCATACGAGGACCGGTAACTGTCTATACGATGTGATGAGTTAAGGGTATCTTATCAATAAGGTTGAGCAACCAAACTTTGCATTAGAACCCCTTCTGCAGAGTGTCAAATGGTGCAATAGGCAACTGTCAGCGCACATGAGACTGTGTAAAATATTCCAAGTGTAATTCGTGGATCCTCCAACCAACCGTAGACACAATGTAAGTGCCCCCCGAAGTGGTCGGGAGTCCTAAAAGAAAAAGTGGGCAAGAAAAGGAAAGACTAAGCTTCTGTGATCATGTAAAGCTGCGCGTATCGTAAGCCTGCAGCGACTCGGGGAACTATTCCTTCCATTGTATAATAAATCATATCTGTTGATAAAATAAGACGAGGATTGCGCTAAAGCGACTTTGAAAACCTCAGTCATAATATTGGTTATTGATAACCATAATAAAAAATCCAGCCATGTTGGCTATTAAAGATTTGAATAAGTATAACCTGGTTTGAAAACCGATTCCTGCCATATAAGCCGGTATATCCATTCACATATGATACATACTATGATGATGATGATGATGTATGATGATATATGATGAATATGTATGATCAAGAGGGTTTAAGCTATGGTTATCGGATGTATATAGAGATGTAGTCATATATGTGATGGATGCATCTAATGAGGGTTAGCTATGGTGATCTAGTCACTACGACGCAAATTAACAATGAAAACGGCCACCCATTGTAAGTGCAAAAAATAAGATCTATTATACCATGGCATTGCGGCACGCGATCAGAATGTATCAGCTATCGGCGTTCGAAATTATTATCAGCAGCTCAAAAGCCCAAGTGAATTCCTGATGAATGCTAGAAAATTTGGCGAGACCACATTCACAATACACTTTATGCTTGATCAAAGATAGTGTAACTATGGTTCGAAAACCTCATAGCCCCCAAGGTGATTTCCCTGGTGGCCTTGGAATGGCTATCAAAGAGGTGTAGCTTATGGTTCAGATACCGGGGACTTCCTCTAAGGATTCCCCTTACAGTTTGACTTGGTTTCCGCTGCGTGCCCTCAGAATGACCCCTGATCAAATGTAGGTGGTACTGGAACAGCTTAAAGAGTTTCGGATAAACTGACAAGAGCCCCAAAGGACGATTGCTTCTGGTGGCTTATTTATATAGCCTATCCAAAGTGCAGGTCGCTACTATGGTTCAAATTAGTCATAGCCTTTGCTTCCCCTCAGAAAAGCTTGATTAATTGCTCATTTAGTCTGTGGTCTTTAAGAGTGGATAATGCACCCCCAGTCGTTTGAGAACTGTGTTCTGCTGCAGTTACAGAGACTTCCTAATTGGCCCCTTATGATCTATATATGATTGCAGGCTGATTGTGATAGGGCCGATTACACATTCTCGGAAGGTAACCAGAGTTGTGCTCTTAATGAATAATATTGCTGATAGTTGAGCTATTGCTGAAGAGGGGTTATTGTTTCATATCGGACTGGTAAAAACTGTTTTTCCACTCTTATTGTGAATATCACCGATTCTATTCTGTTTGACCAGAGCAATTGTCACCCGATTGCCTAGAAGACATGAATGTTTTGCGTACCTTGCTCAAGGGGTACCGATCTAGGATGTTTTTGAGGCGACATTATGTGTAGAGTACTTTCATGCGCTAAACAGACTCTATCTTTTGATGGTTCTCAATAATTGGAGATTTCTCCTAGATCTTCTTTTGATGATGAGCAAGATCGAAGTTTTGCAGAGATGTGAAGAAACTAATCTTGTCTTGAATTGGGAAAAGTGCCACTTTATGGTTAATGAAGGTATTGTCTTGGGGCATAAAGTTTCTGAAAGAGGTATTGAAGTTGATAAAGCCAAGGTTGATGCTATTGAGAAAGATGCCATGTCCCAAGGACATCAAAGGTATAAGAAGTTTCCTTGGTCACGCCGGATTTTATAGCAGGTTCATTAAGGACTTCTCAAAAAATTTCTCAGCCTCTAACTAATTTATTACAAAAAGATATACCATTTGTCTTTGATGATGATTGTGTAGAAGCATTTGAAATACTTTTTTTGACCAATGAAACCAGCAGGAGCATGCCTCCTATGCTGTTGCTTTTTCTTCTTTAAGATGTTAACCATTGGTTAACATTACAGTAAGGTTTGTTTTACATGGCTCTGTAACAAGTTCAGGAAGATGCTAAACTAGCCCTTATCTGATTAAAATGTAGTGATGCTAGCGATTTAATGCTGCAGGTGTTAGTTTTAATGGAGGAGCGGGGTCTACTACGGAGGTGTTTATAGCACATCGAACACACGGTCACAGTAGGTGGACGACTCATCCAACAGCTCGAGTATGCAGTTATGTTTGCATGTGAAAAGAGGTATATGGAAGAGTGTGGTCTGAAACATCGAACCTCACCCCAGTACTATCACTGGTCGTACACCCCGGCATACGAGAGATCATGAGACGGTTGCTTCAGACGCCCAGTTGTGTGGTGCGCCATCATGTCCATCATAACTAAATCACCACTAAGAGGTCGACACTTGACACTAGAGATTGCTGACCGTGCAAACAAAGGTGATATCGTTATTATTCGACCAGGCTACCTGGAGTAGTACAGAGTCTTCGCTTCTTGACGGGAGTGGAATACCAAAGATTCTGATTGTATCAACCACAGCGCTCAGTTGTCACGCGGACTAGGCCTGCTAGAACCTTAATCGGAAATTATGTGATCCAATTACAAGGGTCTGGCGAGGCTATAGATGCACGAAGCTAGGCTAATCCCTGGTCGAAAGTTACCACCTATCACTCGCCTCGCGCACATCAACTGACCACACTACTACGACAAAGAGAGTCACGGTAGATGCCAATTGATCCAGACAACGTCCTGTAAGCTTGGAAACCTCATTATTTCATAAAAATCTCTCATACGTTAATCAAGTATCACCAGGCACATATGCTCGCGGAGAGTGCGGCAGGTAATCGATATAGCCTTACACCACAGGTTCCGCGCCCAAGAGCGTGTGGACATTCCAATCGCTACTGATGTTATGCGCAAGCGGATCATTGAACACTAGAGGACGTGCCGCGCTATACCCAATCGACTCGAGCTCCTGTCGCAATCTCCGAGAAGGGACAGAGAGCATGAGGTTCACAGAGAAAGCAGTATGATGATTCGATGTTCGC
This sequence comes from Triticum urartu, assembly GCF_003073215.2. Taxonomy (NCBI): domain Eukaryota; kingdom Viridiplantae; phylum Streptophyta; class Magnoliopsida; order Poales; family Poaceae; genus Triticum; species Triticum urartu. Next base: position 443,495,613 of record NC_053022.1, on the reverse strand, counting down.
TTTAGGTGACTGAGAGAAGATATGCATGCATAGTAATGAATAGAAGCCAGAATAGGTGCCGTATTTTCACGTTTACTTTGTATCGAGATGTTGTGTGATGCATGCTGTGTTAGATAAACCACAGTGGTATGTTAGGAGTTTGTAATATAGGTTATCTATTGGTAGAGAGTGTCAAATTGCCATGTTGTTCCATATTGTAGTGATGTTAGGAAAGGAGCTGCCTGTGGTGGACAACTTATCTAGGTTCTTGATGACCCACTCTTATTGATGATAGCTTTCCTGATGAACAATTAAATGTCATAAGTACTTCTCGTAGTACCCCTTGGTATGCTGATTATGCTAATTACATAGTTGCTAAATTTATACCACCTAGCTTCACATACCAACAAAAGAAAAAGTTCTTCTATGATTTGAGACATTACTTTTGGGATGACGCACATCTTTATAAAGAAGGAGTAGATGGTGTTATTAGACATTGTGTACCTGAGCATGAACTGGAACAGATCCTACGCAAGTGCCACTCTGAAACTTATGGAGGACACCACGTGGGACATAGAACTGCACATAAGGTATTGCAATCCGGTTTTTATTGGCCTACTCTCTTCAAGGATGCCCGTAAGTTTGTCTTATCTTGTGATGAATGTCAAAGAATTGGTAATATTAGTAGACGTCAAGAAATGCCTATGAATTATTCACTTGTTATTGAACCATTTGATGTTTGGGGCTTTGATCATATGGGACCTTTTCCTGCCTCTAATGGATATACACATATTTTAGTTGTTGTTGATTACGTTACTAAGTGGGTAGAAGCTATTCCAACTAGTAGTGCTGATCATAACACTTCTATTAAAATGCTTAAAGAAGTTATTTTTCCGAGGTTTGGAGTCCCTAGATATTTAATGACTGATGGTGGTTCACATTTTATTCATGGTGCTTTCCGTAAAATGCTTGCTAAATATGATGTCAATCATAGAATTGCATCTCCGTACCACCCACAGTCTAGTGGTCAAGTAGAATTGAGTAATAGAGAACTCAAATTAATTTTGCAAAAGACTGTCAATAGGTCTAGAAAGAATTGGTCCAAGAAACTTGGTGATGCAATATGGGACTATAGAACTGCATATAAAAATCCTATGGGTATGTCTCCGTATAAAATGGTATATGGAAAAGCATGTCAATTACCTCTCGAACTAGAACATAAGGCATATAGGGCTATTAAAGAGCTCAACTATGATTTCAAACTTGCCGGTGAAAAGAGGTTATTTGATATTAGCTCACTTGATGAATGGAGAACCCAAGCTTATGAAAATGCCAAGTTGTTTAAAGAAAAGGTTAAAAGATGGCATGACCAAAGGATACAAAAGCGTGAGTTTAATGTAGGTGATTATGTATTGCTATACAACTCTTGTTTAAGATTTTTTGCAGGAAAACTTCTCTCTAAATGGGAAGGCCCCTATGTTATCGAGGAGGTCTACCATTCCGGTGCCATAAAAATCAACAACTTTGAAGGCACAAATCCGAAGGTGGTAAACAGTCAGAGAATTAACCATTATATCTCGGGTAATCCCATAAATATTGAAACCAATATTATTGAAACTGTAACCTTGGAGGAATACATAAGGGACACTTTCCAGAACGTTTCAGACTCCGAAAAGGAATAGGTATGTGGTACGGTAAGTAAACCGACTCCAAAACAATTTTTAAGGCAATATTTCTCCGTTTTGGAATATTTAGAAAAATAGAAAATTAAGTAGCAGTCCGGGAAGGACACAAGGGCCCCACGAGGGTGGAGGGCGCGCCCTACCCCCCTGGGCGCGCCCCCCTACCTCGTGAGCACCTCGTGTGCCTTCCGGACTCCGTTTTCTTGCACGATACGTATTTTGGTCGGTAAAAATTCACTATATATTCTCCCGAAGGTTTTGACTCCCGTATCATGCAAATATCTTCTGTTTTTGTTTCGAGCTGTTGCTACTGCAGATTAGAGCAAGATGTCTTCTCAAGAGTCAGTCGGGGAGAGCCGGGTATCTAATCCGGCACCGGAACCAAGGGCAAACAGCGACCCTGACCACTTTGGGCCAGCAACGGAGGAAGAGATGGAGGCTGACTTAATGAGGGTAGATGCCATGGAGGATCAAGAAGTCACCTCTCGCTTCTGAGCTGGGTTCACGATGGGGGAACTACAGAGCTCAGCTATTCCAAACTCGGTTATCCCTTCCAATGTTAGATTTCTTTCTTATGAAAATATGAAGAGGAGTGTCACATGTTCTCCCACAGCTATGAAACACCCTTGGGTGCAAGGAGCTTTAGCCATCATAGGAAAGCTTCGTAAGGAAACAGTGGACCTCAAGCAGCAAGTCAACAAGCTCGAGGGGGAGAATCATATCCTGAGAGGAATCATCGCCAAGAATATTTCACCAACAACAAAGAAGGAGACATAATAGCATGGGTATGGGCACTCCCCTTGGCAACCACCAAGCTTGGGGGAGGTGCCCCGGTATCATATCACAATCACAACTCCTATCTTTACTGTTTTCCTTAGTTCGATCCTATTAGTTAGTATTTTGATCTAGTAGAATAAAGTTTATGGCATGATCTAGTTTTGAGTTTTGCCTTATGATCTCTCTATGTAATCGAGTTCGTGAGCTATATAATAAAGATTAGTGTTGAGTCAAGGGCTTGATTT
>NC_053022.1:443389958-443491930 GCF_003073215.2 Triticum urartu | reverse complement strand
CTACGGGTCCATAGTTAGTAGCTAGATGGCTTCTTCTCTCTTTTTGGATCTCAATACAATGTTCTCCCCCTCTCTTGTGGAGATCTATTCGATGTAATCTTCTTTTTGCGGTGTGTTTGTTGAGACCGATGAATTGTGGGTTTATGATCAAGTCTATCTATGAATAATATTTGAATCTTCTCTGAATTCTTTTATGTATGATTGGTTATCTTTGCAAGTCTCTTCGAATTATCAGTTTGGTTTGGCCTACTAGATTGATCTTTCTTGCAATGGGAGAAGTGCTTAGCTTTGGGTTCAATCTTGCGGTGTCCTTTCCCGGTGACAGTAAGAGCAGCAAGGCACGTATTGTATTGTTGCCATCGAGGATAACAAGATGGGATTTTCTTCATATTGCATGAGTCTATCCCTCTACATTATGTCATCTTGCTTAAGGCGTTACTATGTTTTTAACTTAATACTCTAGATGCATGCTGGATAGCGGTCGATGAGTGGAGTAATAGTAGTAGATGCAGGCAGGAGTCGGTCTACTTGTCTCGGACGTGATGCCTATATACATGATCGTACATAGATATTCTCATGACTATGCTCAATTCTGTCAATTTCTCAACAGTAATTTGTTCACCCACCGTAGAATACTTGTGCTCCTGAGAGAAGCCACTAGTGATACCTATGGCCCCCGGGTCTATCTTTATCATATTGATCTCCTACTACTTAGTTATTTCCTTTGCTATTTCCTTTGCCTTTATTTTACTTTGCATCTTTATCATAAAAATACCAAAAATCTTATCTTATCATATCTATCAGATCCCACTCTCGTAAGTGGCCTTATAGGGACTGACAACCCCTATTTGCGTTGGTTGCGAGGATTTATTTGTTTTGTGCAGGTACGAGGGACTCACGCGTAGCCTCCTACTAGATTGGTACCTTGGTTCTCAAAAACTGAGGGAAATACTTACGCTACTTTGCTACATCATCCCTTCCTCTTCGGGGAAAACCAACGCAGTGCTCAAGAGGTAGCAATGCCCCCTCCGGCGGAGCTCCGGAAAAGGCCCCAAGATGGGGTCTCTTGGGTACAGAAGGTTGCGGCGGTGGAAATAGGGTTTCGTGGTGCTCATGGATGTTTTCGGGGTATGTGAACATATATAGGAGGAAGAAGTAGGTCGGTTGAGCCACGAGGGGCCCACGAGGGGGGAGGGCACGCCCAGGGGGGTAGACGCGCCCCTGCCTCGTGGCCACCTTGTTGGTTGCTTGACGTCCACTCCAAGTCCTCTAGATCACGTTTGTTCCAAAAATCATGCCCCGAAGGTTTCATTCCGTTTGGACTGCGTTTGATATTCCTTTTCTGCGAAACACCAAAATAGGCAAAAAAACAGCAATTTGCACTGGGCCTTGGGACAATAAAAACAGATAGAAGTTTAAAATAAAGCCCATTAACATCCAAAACAGATAATATAATAGCATGGGACAATAAAAAATTATAGATATGTTGGAGACATATCAACATCCCCAAGCTTAATTCCTGCTCGTCCTCGAGTAGGTAAATGATAAAAACAGAATTTTTGATGTGGAATGCTTTATAGAATATTCTTCAATGTATTTTTCTCTATTGTGGCATGAATGTTCAGATCCAAAAGATTCAAGATAAAAGTTTATTGTTGACATAAAAATAGTAATACTCCAAGTATGCTAATCAAGCAATTATGTCTTATCAAAATACCATAGCCAAAGAAAACTTATCCCTACAAAGTCATATAGTTTGGCCATGCTTCATTCTCGTCACACAAAATGCTCTCATCATGCACAACCCCGATGACAGGCCAAGCAATTGTTTCATACTTAGCCTTTTCAAACTCTTTCAACTTTTACGCAATATATGAGCGCGAGCCATGGACATAGCACTATGGGTGGAATAGAATATGATGATTGAGGTTGTGTGAGAAGACAAAAAGGGATAAAGTCTCACATTGATGCGGCTAAACAATGGGCTATGGAGATGCCTACCGATTGATGTCAATGCAAGGAGTAGGGATTGCCATGCAAAGGATGCACTAGAGCTATAAATATATGAAAGCTCATCAAAGAAACTAAGTGGGTGTGCATCCAACTCGCTTGCTCACGAAGACCTAGGGCATTTGAGGAAGCCCATCATTGGAATATACAAGCCAAGTTCTATAATCAAAAATTCCCACTAGTATATGAAAGTGACAAAATAAGAGACTCTCTATCATGAAGATCATGGTGCTACTTTGAAGCACAAGTGTGGAAAAAGGATAGTAACATTGTCCCTTCTCTCTTTTTCTCTCATTCTCTTTTTTGGGGGCCCTTCTTTCTTTTTTCTTTTGGCCTCTTTTCTCTTTTTTTATTTTATTTTTCGTCTGGAGTCTCATCCCGACTTGTTGGGGAATCATAGTCTCCATCATCCTTTCCTCATATGGGACAATGCTCTAATGATGATCATCACACTCTTATTTTCTTACAACTCAAGAATTACATCTCGATACTTAGAACAAAATATGACTCTATGTGAATGCCTCCGGCGGTGTACCGGGATTGCAATGAATCAAGAGTGACATGTATGAAAAATTAAGCATGGTGGCCTTGCCACAAATACGATGTCAACTACATGATCATGCAAAGCAATATGACAATGATGATGCATGTCATAATAAATGGAATGGTGGAAAGTTGCATGGAAATATATCTCGGAATGGCTATGGAAATGCCATAATAGGTAGGTATGGTGGCTGTTTTGAGAAAGATATAAGGAGGCTTATGTGTGATAGAGCGTATCATATCACGGGGTTTGGACGCACCGACGAAGTTTGCACCAACTCTCAAGGTGAGAAAGGGCAATGCACGGTACCGAAGAGGCTAGCAATGATGGAAGGGTGAGAGTGCGTATAATCCATGGACTCAACATTAGTCATAAATAACTCACATACTTATTGCAAAAATCTACAAGTCATCAAAACCAAGCACTACGCGCATGCTCCTAGGGGGATAGATTGGTAGGAAAAGACCATCGCTCGTCCCCGACCGCCAATCATAAGGAAAGCAATCAAAGAACACCCCATGCTTCAAATTTGTCACATAACGTTTACCATACGTGCATGCTACGGGACTTGCCAACTTCAACACAAGTATTCATCAATTTCACAATTACTCAACTAGCACACCTCCAATATTACCACCTTTATATCTCAAAACAATCTATCAAGCATCCAACTTCTCTTAGCATTTAAAATTTATAACCAAAGTGAATTACCATGCTGTTCTAAAGGACTCTCAAAATGATATAAGTGAAGCATGAGAGATCAATTATTTCTATAAAATAGAACCGCCGCCGTGCTCTAAAAGATATAAGCGAAGCACTAGAGCAAAAATTATCCAACTCAAAAGATATAAGTGAAGCACATAGTGTATTCTAATAAATTCCAATTCATGCGTGTCTCTCCCAAAAGGTGTGTACAGCAAGGATGATTGTAGTAAACTAAAAGGCAAAGACTCAAATCATACAAGACACTCCAAGCAAAACACATATCATGTGGCGAATAAAAATATAGCTCCAAGTAAAGTTACTGATGGACGAAGACGAAAGAGGGGATGCCTTCCGGGGCATCCCCAAGCTTAGGCTTTTTGGTGTCCTTGTATTTTAACTTGGGGTTCCTTGGGCATCCCCAAGCTTAGGCTCTTGCCACTCCTTGTTCTATAATCCATCAAATCTTTACCCAAAACTTGAAAACTTCACAACTAAAACTTAAAAGAAAATCTTCGTGAGCTCCGTTAGTAAAAGAAAACAAACCACCACTTCAAGGTACTGTAATGAACTAATTCTTTATTTATATTGGTGTAAAACCTACTGTATTCCTACTTTTCTATGGTTCATAAACTCTATTACTAGCCATAGATTCATCAAAATAAGCAAACAACACACGAAAAACAGAATCTGTCAAAAACAGAACAATCTGTAGTAATCTGTAGGTTTCTAATACTTCTGGAACCCCAAAAATTATAAAATAAACTGATGGACGTGAGTAATTGATATATTAATCATCTTCAAAAAGAATTAACTAAATAGCACTCTCCAGTAAAAAATGGCAGCAATTCTCGTGAGGGCTAAAGTTTCTATTTTTTACAGCGAGATCAAAAAGACTTTCCCCAAGTCTTCCCAACGGTTCTACTTGGCACAAACACTAATCTACTACCCCTATAAAAGCAAGAGAGGGCGGATAACCAAATCATCTACACCATTCAGTAAAAGTAATCCAACGATCCATAGCCCTCCCATGTTTAACACCAACCATGTTTTACTGTCAACTGAACTCCTCTGCCCATGGGAAAAATTGTGCCCACTTATCCTGCCCGCTCCATGCCCACGATCGCTCCACGATCTTTAACCGGAACTCACACACGCACGCATTCCGTCCACCTCCTTCCCAACCTCTGCAGCGGCGGGCTTCTTCTTCCCTCCTGCTGTGCGGCGGTGATGCGGTCGAACTCGTCGGAGAGCTTCCTGACGCGCTTCCACCGCCGCTCCATGGCCTCCGCCCTGATGCATCCTCCGCGCCCAGCCGCCGCCTCGCATTCCTTCATGCCCGGCCGTCGTCGACGAGGTGGAGGAGCCAGGCGAAGGGGAAGTCCCTCCAGGGTCGTCGCAGTAGGCGAGCGCCGCGTAGGCGTCGGTGGCGCTGATGAGGACATGGACGAGGGAGGTGGAGAGGACGACCCCCGGCCGTACCCATGCCGCCCGTGGAAGGCCTTGGTGAGCGCGACGGGGAGGAAGACACATACGGCACTGTCGAGGAGGATTGGGAGCAGGGAGCCCGTCTTCAGCCGCATCGCCGCAGCCACGTCGTGGCAGGTGCCTCCCTACCCGGGCGCTCTCCCCCGCTCCGGCGCCGCAATCAAGCCCGAATCAGCGCCTTCCTTCGTCGTCGATCTGCGGCCCCTTCACAGTTCACACGCGTGGTGCGCCCGACGCGCTGCCTCCACACGCTGCACTGGTATGTGTCCGACAGGCCCATACGAATTTCTGAATTTATCTGTGTGATTGGTTCATAGTAATATTCTGCTTCGTCCATGTTGGAATGACATTTTATTGTATAGTTCTTCCCATGTTCAATACCGATGGCTGCTACTATCTCTTTTTTGTTTTGCGAAAGGACCTCAACAATTGAACATACACCCACAAATATAAGGCACCCCACACAGTGTGAATGATTGCTAAAGTTCTAAGATATCCAAGGCGTTGGATTTTTTCTGTACATGGTTCAAAACAAAGAATGTACTGACATATAATTGCAAAACTTACATCACTGAATGATATAAAAAACAGATATGCAATGCATAGGAACACGGATGTGGGTTTTAGATATGGAGTAAGTAGATCCCCTGAAAGAATCACTTTTCTGGACAATGCAATTTTCTCACATTATACCAATAGAAGGAAGAGAGTTAAACACATCAACACATATCTTTTGGGAATATCGTTATGCTATGTCCAGTGATATACCATGTATACATATATAAAAGGTTAAAAGTGAAAAATATCTAGCAAAAGAAACCATGCCCAGGGGCTACATAGATTTTGGCCAAATATATTTTGAAGAACTGAGTTGGAATACTAGGGAGAGCAGGCCCGAGACATTGTTCTTTACAGTTGATTTTCTTCATCAAATTTGGTAGCCCCAAGACGCACCAGGAGTAGGCACAAGGAGGCGGATAGGGGCAGTTCATTTACTATGTGTTAGTTGTTAAATATATGTCCAAATGTTGATACTCCTACTTAAATGCCGTATGATTTTTTTTGAAATGCTTTATATGTTAAATGAACCGTGGCGATGTTTTTGTTTAGTTGCCTCTGATGTACATGCTTTTATTTTCTCTTTTTCTCATAATCCCTAGATTTAGGACAAGATATGGGTGAATGATCTATAGGATTTAATAGCCCGTGCTCCGTTGGATCTGAGATTAAGAGGGATTGAAGGGAGAAAAGGGCGGTTTGATATGCCTTTTTCGAAGCCGATGCTGGATATACCTTTACATCGGATGAAGATGATCTAGCTGGGTCATGTAAATTATTGATACATCTACTTCATATGTGAATTTCTTATTAATTTTTGCATGGGTTTGTTTGCTGCAAAAGGTTGTATTTTGATTTGAACTATGAATTTTGTTTTTTGGTTCATGTTGTGGGCACGACGATGGATGGATGTAAATCCTTTGGAAAACCAGACAACAGTTAGATATGAAGCATATCCATCTTATTACTACTTGACATGTAAAACTTGTGTACAAGAAAAATCTGTGGAAACTCAGGCGACAGTTAGCTATGAAGCATATCCATCTTAGTACAACATGCTTACGGTGTACTCCTACTATACTTGTCTAACACAAGCACAAGCTCAAACTCACAACACAAGAGCCTAAATCAAACACGTGTAAATCAACATCAGAAAAGAAAAAATAATAGCTGGTTCGAGACACTTGTAGGTATTTCCCTGGGTACGGTTTCGATGCTTCATCAGGATACAAAGACGCATCAACATGCACTAGATATGTCATCTTTGCCATGCCAGGCACGCATATGCACGTGAATTTCACATGCATACTTACTAGTTAAACACAAAAAACACAAACAAAACAGAGGATAGATAGATTATTTATTAAATAACAGCAAGGAAAAATATTGGGTTGTCTCCCAATAAGCGCTTTCTTTAAAGCCTTTTAGCTAGGCATAAGATTTCAACGATGCTCACATGAAAGACAAGGATTGAAGCACAAAGAGAGCATCATAAAACACGTGACAAACACATCTAAGTCTAACATACTTCCTATGCATAGGCATCTTATAGGCAAACAAATTATCAAGGCAAGCAAAAACTAGCATATGCAAGGAAGCGGAAAGAAACAATAGCAATCTCAACATAACGAGAGGTAATTTAGTAACATGAAAATTTCTACAACCATATTTTCCTCTCATAATAATTACATGTGGGATCATAAGCAAATTCAACAAAATATCTATCACATAAAATATTTTCAACACGATCCACATGTATCCAAAGTTGACACTCTTCCAAAATAGTGGGATTAACATTAACTAAAGTCATGACCTCTCCAAACCCACTTTTATCAAAAAATTCACAAGATTGAAGATTCTCCAAATATGTGGGATCTAAAGTCGACACTCTTCCAAACCCACTTTCAATATTATTACAAACATTATTATCAATCTCATATTCATCATGGGGCTTAAATAAATTTTCAAGATCATAAGAAGAATCACCCCAATCATGGTCATTGCAACAAGTAGTAGACATAGCAAAACTAGCATCCCCAAGCTTAGGGTTTTGCATATTATAAGCACAATTGGCATTAATAGAATTTATATTATCATCATTGCAATCATGCTTTCTATTCGAAGATCCATCGTGAATCACTCCATAAAGTACTTCATTACAATTTTTAGATTCACGAATTTCAAGCAAAACTTCATAAAGATAATCTAGTGCACAAAACTCACTAGCAATTGGTTCATCATAATTGGATCTCTTAAAAAGATTAGCAAGAGGATGAGGATCCATAGATCTTAGGTTCTCTGTTTAGCAATAAATAAACAACTATTCCAACCAAACGAGCAAACGAGCCAAGTAAGACATCAAAGCAAATGGAAAGACGAACAGAAGAAGGGCGAATAAAACGGCAAGGGTGAAGTGGGGGAGAGGAAAACAAGAGGCAAATGGCAAATAATGTAATGTGAAGGATAAGAGTTGTGATGGGTACTTGGTATGTCTTGACTTGGCGTAGATCTCCCCGGCAACGGCACCAGAAATCCTTCTTGCTACCTCTTGAGCATGCGTTGGATTTCCCTTGAAGAGGAAAGGGTGATGCAACAAAGCAGCGTAAGTATTTCCCTTAGTTTTTGAGAACCAAGTTATCAATCCAGTAGGAGACCACGCGCGAGTCACCTCGTACCTACACAAGCAAATAAGAACCTCGCAACCAACGCGATAAAGGGGTTGTCAATCCCTTCACGACCACTTGAAAGAGTGAGATCTGATAGAGATAATAATAATAAGATAAATATTTTTGGTATTTTTATGATATAGACTGAAAGTAAAGATTGCAAAATAAAATAGTTGGAAACTTGTATGATGGAGAATAGACCCGGGGGCCATAGGTTTCACTAGTGGCTTCTCTCAAGATAGCATAAGTATTACGGTGGGTGAACAAATTACCGTCGAGCAATTGATAGAAAAGCGAATAATTATGAGAATATCTAGGTATGATCATGTATATAGGCATCACGTCCGTCAAGTAGACCGACTCCTGCCTGCATCTACTACTCTTACTCCACACATCGACATCTATCCAGCATGCATCTAGAGTATTAAGTTCATAAGAACAGATTAACACTTCAAGCAAGATGACATGATGTAGAGGGATAAACTCATGTAATATGATATAAACCCCATCTTTTTATCCTCGATGGCAACAATACAATACGTGTCATTTCCCTTTCTGTCACTGGGATCGAGCACTGCAAGATTGAACCCAAAGCTAAGCACTTCTCCCATTGCAAGAAAGATCAATCTAGTAGGCCAAACCAAACTGATAATTCGAAGAGACTTGCAAAGATAACCAATCATACATAAAAGAATTCAGAGAAGATTCAAATATTGTTCATAGATAATCTTGATCATAAACGCACAATTCATCGGATCTGAACAAACACACCGCAAAAGAAGATTACATCGAATAGATCTCCAAGAGAATGGAGGAGAACTTTGTATTGAGACCCAAAGAGAGAGAAGAAGCCATCTAGCTAATAACTATGGACCCGAAGGTCTGAGGTAAACTACTCACACATCATCGGAGGGGCCATGGAGTTGATGTAGAGGCCCTCCGTGATCAATGCCCCCTCCGGCGGAGCTCCGGAAAAGGCCCCAAGATGGGATCTCTTGGGTACAGAAGGTTGCGGCGGTGGAAATAGGGTTTCGTGGTGCTCCTGGATGTTTTCGGGGTATGTGAACATATATAGGAGGAAGAAGTAGGTCAGTTGAGCCACGAGGGGGGAGGGCGCGCCCAGGGGGTAGGCATGCCCCCCTGCCTCATGGCGACCTCGTTGGTTGCTTGACATCCACTTCAAGTCCTCTGGATCACGTTTGTTCCAAAAATCACGCTCTCGAAGGTTTCATTCCGTCTGGACTCCGTTTGATATTCCTTTTTCGCGAAACACTGAAATAGGCAAAAAAAACAGCAATTTGCACTGGGCCTTGGGTTAATAGGTTAGTCCCAAAAATAATATAAAAGTGTAAAATAAAGCCCGTTAACATCCAAAACAGATAATATAATAGCATGGAACAATCAAAAATTATAGATATGTTGGAGACGTATCAATGACAAAGGGAACAACGTATGTTATTATGCGGTTTGACCCATAAAGATCTTCGTAGAATATGTAGGAGCCAATATGAGCATCCAGGTTCCGCTATTGGTTATTGACCGAAGATGTGTCTCGGTCATGTCTACATAGTTCTCGAACCCATAGGGTCCGCACGCTTAACGTTCGATGACGATTTGTATTATGAATTATGTGATTTGATGATTGAAGTTTGTTCAGAGTCCTGGATGAGATCACGGACATGACGAGGAGTCTCGAAATGGTCGAGAGGTAAAGGTTCATATATTGGAAGGCTATATTTGGACATCGGAAAGGTTTCGAGTGATTCGGGTATTTTTCGGAGAACCGGGGAGTTACGGGAATTCACCGGGGGAAGTATTGGGCTTTAGTGGAAAGGAGAGAAGGGCCACAAGGGGAGGCAGCGCGCCCCCCATGGGCTGGTCCGAATTGGAATAGGAGGGGGCGGCACCCCCTCTTTCCTTCTCCCTCTCCCTCTCCTTCTTCTCCTACTTGGACTAGGAAAGGGGGAAACCTACTCCTACTAGGAGTAGGAATCCCCCTTTGGGCGCGCCCCTTGAGGCCGGCCCTCCTACTCCTCCCCTCCTTTATATACGGGGAGGGGGCACCCCATAGACACACAAGTTGATTTCTTAGCCGTGTGCGGTGCCGCCTCCACAGATTTCCACCTCGGTCGTATTGTCGTAGTGCCTAGGCGAAGCCCTACATCGGTAACTTCATCATCACTGTCACCATGCCGTCGTGCTGACAAAACTCACCCTCGGCCTCAGCTGGATCTAGAGTTCGAGGGACGTCACCGAGCTGAACGTGTGCAGATCGCGAAGGTGCTGTGCGTTCGGTACTTGATCGGTTGGATCGTGAAGACGTTCGACTACATCAACCGTGTTACTAAACGCTTCCGCTTTCGGTCTACAAGGGTACGTAGACACACTCTCCCTGCTCATTGTTATGCATCTCCTAGATAGATCTTGCGTGATCGTAGGAATTTTTTGAAATACCGCGTTACCCAACAGTGGCATCCGAGCCAGGTCTATGCGTAGATGTTATATGCACGAGTAGAACACAAAGAAGTTGTGGGCATGGGTATATACATGTTGCTTGACGTCACTAGTTGATTCTTGATTAAGCGGTATTGTTGGATGAAGCGGCTCAGACCGACATTACATGTACGCTTACGCCAGACTGGTTCTACCGACGTGCTTCGCACACAGGTGGCTGGTGGGTGTCGGTTTCTCCAACTTTAGTTGAATCGGATTCAACGAGCATGGTTCTTTCCGAAGATCAAAAAGCAATCACTATACCGCGTTGTGGTTTTTGATGCGTAGGTAAGAACGATTCTTACTCAGCCCGTAGCAGCCATGTAAAACTTGCAACAACAAAGTAGAGGACGTCTAACTTGTTTTTGCAGGGCATGTTGTGATGTGATATGGTCAAGACATGATGAGATATAAATTGTTGTATGATATGATCATGTTTTGTTAAAATTATCGGCAACTGGCAGTAGACTTATAGTTGTCTCTTTATTGCATAATATGCAAGCGCCATATAATTGCTTTACTTTATCGCTATGCGATAGCAATAGTTGCAAAAGCAATAGTTGGCGAGACAACCATGTGATGACACGTTGATAGAGATCAAGATGATGGAGATCATGGTGTCATGCCGGTGACGATGGAGATCATGACGGTACCTTGGAGATGGAGATCAAAGGCACAAGATGATAATGGCCATATCATGTCACATATTTTGATTGCATATGATGTTTATCTTTTATGCATCTTATTTTGCTTAGTTTGACGGTAGCACTATAAGATGATCTCTCACTAAATTCCAAGGTATAAGTGTTCTCCCTGAGTATGCACCATTGCTACAGTTCGTCTTGCGGAGACACCACGTGATGATCGGGTGTGATAAGCTCTACGTTCACATACAACGGGTGCAAGCCAGTTTTGCACAAGCAGAATACTCGGGTTAAACTTGACGAGCCTAGCATATGTAGATATGGCCTCGGAACACTGAGACCGAAAGGTTGAGCATGAATCATATAGTAGATATGATCAACATAGTGATGTTCACCATTGAAAACTACTCCATCTTGTCAGTTCAATATCCAGAGTATCTCGTAGTAGGGGTCCTAAGCTAGGCGTCTTGGAGCGATGGGTAACAGGAGATGAGGGACACAGTGTTTACCCAGGTTCGGGCCCTCTTGATGGAGGTAAAACCCTACGTCCTGCTTTTGATTGTATTCATATGGGGTGTAGTACAGAGTACATGTATCTACCACGAGATTGTTCTAATGAATATGAGATGATCTATTGACTAGCCTGGCCTCAGTTTATATAACACACCGGAGGCCTAGGGTTTAGAGGAGTCCTTGGCTTGAGCGCCAAGTCTTGTGGAGTCTTCCTTGTATGCGGCTTGGGCTGCCCGAAGTGGCCCATGAGTGAACCACCATGGGGGTCCTTGGCCTGATACACCTGTTCGGGAGATGACATGTTGAGTACCCCCTAGTCCAGGACACCGTCACATCTCACGTGATGATCAGACATGGTTTAGTTGATTTGGATCACGTGATCACTTAGATGATTAGAGGGATGTCTATCTAAGTGAGAGTTCTTAAGTAATATGATTAATTGAACTTTAATTTATCATGAACTTAGTGCTGATAGTATTTGCATATCTATGTTGTAGATCAATTGCTCGCGTATAGCTTCCCTGTTTTACTTATGATATGTTCCTAGAGAAAACTATGTTGAAAGATGTTAGTAGAAATGATGCGGACTAGCTCCGTGATCCGAGGATTATCCTCATTGCTGCATAGAAGAATTATGTCCTTGATGCACCACTAGGTGACAGACCTATTGTAGGAGCAGATGCAGACGTTATGAATGTTTGGCAAGCTCGGTATGATGACTACTTGATAGTTTAGTGCTCCATGCTTTACGGCTTAGAACCGGGACTTCAAAGACATTTTGAACGCCACGAAACATATAAGATGTTCCAAGAGCTAAAATTGGTATTTCAGACTCATGCCCGAGTCGAGAGGTATGAGACCTTTGACAAGTACTTTGCCTACAATATGGAGGAGAATAGCTCAGCTAGTGAGCATGTGCTCAGAATGTCTTAGTACTACAATCACTTGAATCAAGTGGGAGTTAATCTTTCAGATAAGATAGTGATTGACAGAGTTCTCTAGTCACTATCACCAAGTTACTAGAACTTCGTGATGAACTATAATATGCAAGGGATAACGGAAATGATTCCCAAGCTCTTCGCGATGCTGAAATTGGCAAAGGTAGAAATCAAGAAAAATCATCAAGTGTTGATGGTTGACAAGACCACTAGTTTCAAGTAAAAGGGCAAGGGAAAGAAAGGGAACATCAAGAAGAATGGCAAGCAAGTTGCCACTCCCGTGAAGAAGCCCAAAGCTAGACCTAAGCCTGAAACCGAGTGCTTTTACTGCAAAGGGAATGGTCACTAGAAGCGAAATTACCCAAAATACTTGGCGGATAAGAAGTATGGCGAAGTGAACAAAAGTATATTTGATATACATGTTATTGATGAGTACTTTACTAGTGTTCATAGTAAACCCAGGGTATTTGATACCGGTTCAGTTGCTAAGATTAGTAACTCGAAACAGGAGTTGCAAAATGAACAGAGACTAGTTAAGGGCAAGGTGACGATGTGTGTTGAAAATGATTCCAAGGTTGATAAGATCACCATCGCACACTCCTTTTACCTTCGGGATTAGTGTTGAACCTAAAATAAATGTTATTTGGTGTTTGCATTGAGCATGAATATGATTGGATCATGTTTATTGCAATACAGTTATTCATTTAAGTCAAAGAATAATTGTTGTTCTGTTTACATGAATAAAACCTTCTATGGTCATACACTTAATATAAATGGTTTCTTGAATCTCGATCGTAGTGATACACATATTCATAATATTGATGCCAAAAGATGCAAAGTTGATAATGATAGTGCAACATACTTGTGGCACTGCCGTTTTGGTCATATTGGTGTAAAGCGCATGAAGAAACTCCATGCGGGTGGACTTTTGGAATCACTTCATTATGAATCATTTGATGCTTGCGAACCATGCCTCATGGGCGAGATGACGAGACTCCGTTCTCCGAAACAATGGAGCGAGCCACTGACTTATTGGAAATAATACATATCGATGTATGCGGTCCAATGAGTGTTGAGGCTCGTGGCGAGTATCGTTATTTTCTGACCTTCATAGATGATTTGAGTAGATATGAGTATATCTACTTAATGGAACACAAGTCTAGAATGTTTGAAAAGTTCAAAGAATTTTAGAGTGAAGTGGAGAATCATCGTAACAAGAAAATAAAATTTCTACGATCTGATCGCGGAGACGAAATATTGGAATTACGAGTTTGGCCTTCAATTCAAACAATGTCGAATAGTTCCGCAACTCATGCCACCTAGAACACCATGGCGTAATGGTGTGTCCGAACATCATAATCGTACTTTATTAGATAAGGTGCGATCTATGATGTTTCTTACCAATTTACCACTATTGTTTTGGGGTTATGCATTAGAGACAGATGCATTCACGTTAAATAGGGCACCGTCTAAAAATCCGTTAAGATGAAACCATATGAACTGCGGTTTAGCAAGAAACCCAAGCTGTCATTTCTTAAAGTTTGGGGTTGCGATGCGTATGTGAAAAAAAGGTTTTAGCCTGATAAGCTCAAACCCAAATCGGACAAGTGCGTCTTCATAGGATACCCAAAAGAAACTCTTGGGTACACCTTCTATCACAAATCCAAAGGCAAGATCTTTGTTGCTTAAAATGGATCCTTTCTAGAGAAGGAGTTTGTCTCGAACGAAGTGAGTGGGAGGAAAGTAGAACTTGATGAGGTAATTTTACCTTCTCCCGAATTGGAAAGTAGTTCATCACAGAGATCAGTTCCAGTGATGCCTACACCAATTAGTGAGGAAGTTAATGATGATGATCATGAAACTTCGGATCAAGTTACTACTGAACCTCGTAGGTCAACCAGAGTACCGCTACCTCTTGAGCACTGCATTGGTTTTCCCCGAAGAGGAAGGGATGATGCAGCAAAGTATCGTAAGTATTTCCCTCAGTTTTTGAGAACCAAGGTATTAATCCAGTAGGAGGCTACGCGCGAGTCCCTCGCACCTGCACAAAACAAATAAATCCTCGCAACCAACATGATAAGGGGTTGTCAATCCCTACACGGGCACTTACGAGAGTGAGATCTGATAGATATGATAATATAATATATTTTTGTATTTTCATGATAAAGATGCAAAGTAAAATAAAAGCAAAGTAAAAAAGCAAAGGAAATAACTAAGTATTGGGAGATTAATATGATGAAGATAGACCCGGGGGCCATAGGTTTCACTAGTGGCTTCTCTCGAGAGCATAAGTATTCTATGGTGGGTGAACGAATTACTGTTGAGCAATTGACAGAATTGAGCATAGTTATGAGAATATCTAGGTATGATCATGTATATAGGCATCACGTCCGAGACAAGTAGACCGACTCCTGCCTGCATCTACTACTATTACTCCACTCATCAACCGCTATCCAGCATGCATCTAGAGTATTAAGTTCATGAAAACAGAGTAACGCCTTAAGCAAGATGACATGATGTAGAGGGATAAACTCATGCAATATGATGAAAACCCCATCTTGTTATCCTTGACGGCAACAATACAATACGTGCCTTGCTGCCCCTACTGTCACTGGGAAAGGACACCGCAAGATTGAACCCAAAGCTAATCACTTCTCCCATTGCAAGAAAGATCAATCTAGTAGGCCAAACCAAACTGATAATTCGAAGAGACTTGCAAAGATAACCAATCATACATAAAACAATTCAGAGAAGATTCAAATATTGTTCATAGATAGACTTGATCATAAACCCACAATTCATCGATCTCAACAAACACACCGCAAAAAGAAGATTACATCGAATAGATCTCCACAAGAGAGGGGGAGAACATTGTATTGAGATCCAAAAAGAGAGAAGAAGCCATCTAGCTAATAACTATGGACCCGTAGGTCTGAGGTGAACTACTCACACTTCATCGGAGGGGCTATGGTGTTGATGTAGAAGCCCTCCGTGATCGATGCCCCCTCCGGCGGAGCTCCGGAACAGGCCCCAAGATGGGATCTCGTGGATACAAAAAGTTGCGGTGGTGGAATTAGGGTTTTGGCTCCGTATCTGATCGTTTGGGGGTACGTAGGTATATATAGGAGGAAGGAGTACGTCGGTGGAGCAATAGGGGGCCCATGAAGGTGGAGGGCACGCCTGGGGGGGTAGGCGCGCCCCCTACCTCGTGGCCCCCTCCTTTGTTTCTTGACATAGGGTCCAAGTCTCCTGCGTCTTGTTCGTTGTGAAAATCACGTTCCCGAAGGTTTCATTCCGTTTGGACTCCATTTGATATTCCTTTTCTTCGAAA
Source organism: Triticum urartu (assembly GCF_003073215.2). Taxonomy (NCBI): domain Eukaryota; kingdom Viridiplantae; phylum Streptophyta; class Magnoliopsida; order Poales; family Poaceae; genus Triticum; species Triticum urartu. The sequence goes on along the minus strand of NC_053022.1, from coordinate 443,476,043 downwards.
CCCTAAAATAGGCAAAAAAATAGCAATTCTGGGCTGGGCCTCCGGTTAATAGGTTAGTCCCAAAAATAATATAAAAGTGGATAATAAAGCCCAATAATGTCCAAAACAGTAGATAATATAGCATGGAGCAATCAAAAATTATAGATATGTTGGAGACATATCAAGCATCCCCAAGCTTAATTCCCGCTCGTCCTCAAGTAGGTAAATGATAAAAACAGAATTTTTGATGCGGAGTGCTACTTGGCATAATTTTAGTGTAATTCTTCTTAATTGTGGTATGAATATTCATATCCGAAAGATTCTAGAAAAAAGTTCATATTGACATAAAAATAATAATACTTCAAGCATACTAACTAAGCACTTATGTCTTCTCAAAATAACATGGCCAAAGAAAGTTCATCCCTACAAAATCATATAGTTTAGTCATGCTCCATTTTCGTCACACAAGAATGCTCTCATCATGCACAACCCCGATGACAAGCCAAGAAATTGTTTCATACTTTAGTAATCTCAAACCTATAAACTTTCACACAATATATGAGTGCGAGCCATGGACATAGCACTATGGGTGGAATAGAATATAATGAGGGGGGTTACGTGGAGAAGACAAAAAGGAGAAAGTCTCACATCAACGAGGCTAATCAATGGGCTATGGAGATGCCCATCGATTGATGTTAATGCAAGGAGTAGGGATTGCCATGCAACGGATGCACTAGAGCTATAAATGTATGAAAGCTCAACAAAAGAAACTAAGTGGGTGTGCATCCAACTTGCTTGCTCATGAAGACCTAGGGCACTTGAGAGGAGGCCCATTGTTGGAATATACAAGCCAAGTTCTATAATGAAAATTCCCACTAGTATATGAAAGTGACAAAACAAGAGACTCTCTATCATGAAGATTACGGTGCTACTTTGAAGCACAAGTGTGGCAAAGGATAGTAACATTGTCCCTTCTCTCTTTTTTTATTTGGCCTTTCTCTTTTTTTATATGGCCTTTCTCTTTTTATATAATTCCTCACTTGGGACAATGCTCTAGAAAATGATGATCATCACACTTCTATTTATTTACAACTCAATGATTACAACTCGATACTAGAATAAAAGATGACTCTATATGAATGCCTCCGGCGGTGTACCGGGATATGCAATGAACCAAGAGTGACATGTATGAAAGAATTATGAACGGTGGCTTTGCCACAAATACTATGTCAACTACATGATCATGCTAAGCAATATGACAATAATGAATGTGTCATGATGAACGGAATGATGGAAAGTTGCATGGCAATATATCTCGGAATGGCTATGGAAATGCCATAATAGGTAGGTATGGTGGCTGTTTTGAGGAGGAAGGAGGTTTACGTGTGAAAGAGCGTATCATATCACGGGGTTTGGATGCACCGGCGAAGTTTGCGCCAACTCTCAATGTGAGAAAGGGCAATGCACGGTACCGAAGAGGCAAGCAAGGATGGAAGGGTGAGAGTGCGTATAATCCATGGACTCAACATTAGTCATAAAGAACTCACATACTTATTGCAAAAATCTACAAGTCATCAAAAACCTCGGTACTACGCGCATGCTCCTAGGGGGATAGATTGGTAGGAAAAGACCATCGCTCGTCCCTGACCGCCACTCATAAGGAAGACAATCAAATAACACCTCATGTTTCAAATTTGTTGCATAACGTTTGCCATACGTGCATGCTACGGGACTTGCAAACTTCAACACAAGCATTTCTCAATTTCACAACTACTCAACTAGCACGACTTTGATATTATTACCTCCATATCTCAAAACAATCATCAAGCATCAAACTTCTCTTAGTATTCAAAACACTCTTAAGAAAATTTTACTAACTTTGAATACCTAGCACATTAGAATTTTAAGCAAATTACCATGCTATTACGACTCTCAAAATAATCTAAGTGAAGCATGAGAGATCAATAGTTTCTATAAAACAAATCCACCACCATGCTCTAAAATATATAAGTGAAGTACTAGAGCAAAAATTATATAACTCAAAAGATATAAGCGAAGCACATAGAGTATTCTAACAAATTCCAAATCATGTATGGCTCTCTCAAAAGGTGTGTACAGCAAGGATTATTGTGGTAAACTAACAAGAAAAGACTCAAATCATACAAGACGCTCCAAGCAAAACACATATCATGTGGCGAATACAAATATAGCTCCAAGTAAAGTTACCGATAGAAGTAAACGAAAGAGGGGATGCCTTCCAGGGAATCCCCAAGCTTTGGCTTTTAGGTGTCCTTAGATTATCTTGGGGGTGCCATGGGCATCCCCAAGCTTAGGCTCTTTCCACTCCTTGTTCCATAATCCATCAAATCTTTACCCAAAACTTGAAAACTTCACAACACAAAACTTAAAGTAGAAAATCTCGTGAGCTCCGTTAGCGAAAGAAAATAAAAGAACACTTCAAGGTACTGTAATGAACTCATTATTTGTTTATATTGGTGTTAAAACTACTGTATTCCAACTTCTCTATGGTTTATAAACTATTTTACTAGCCATAGATTCATCAAAATAAGCAAACAACACACGAAAAGTAGAATCTGTCAAAAATAGAACAGTCTGTAGTAATCTGTAGCTAGCGCAAGATCTGGAACCCCGAAATTCTAAAATAAATTTCTGGACGTGAGGAAATTATCTATTAATCATCTGCAAAAATAATTAACTAAATATCGCTTTCCAAATAAAAATGGCAGCAGTTCTAGTGAGCGCTAAAGTTTCTGTTTTTTACAGCAAGTACAACAAGACTTTCCCAAGTCTTCCCAACAGTTCAACTTGGCACAAACATTAATTAAACACAAAAAACACAACCAAAACAGAGGCTAGATAAATTATTTATTACTAAACAGGAGCAAAAAGCAAGGAATAAAAATAAAATTGGGTTGCATCCCAACAAGCGCTATCGTTTAACGCCCCTAGCCAGGCATAACAAGCAAGGATAGATCTAGGTATTGCCATCTTTGGTAGGCAATTCTTCAATGAGGAATCTACCATATTTAGGAATTTCTTTCTTTTTATTAATTATCAAACTTTTAGGCACAAGATCAAAACATTCATTTGTAACAAATGGTTCCTTAATGATAGCAAAAAGATTGGGATGAATACTTATAGATTTGAGATCCGCAGTTTCCTTACTAGAGGATTCACCCTTATTTTTAGGAACATACATAAGCTTGGCAATTTTAGTGGAAGGACTTGGAGTATTCTTTACGGAAGAAAAGGCAGTTCCCAAGTTGGTAATAATATCCTCAAGTTTATCGATTCTAGTGGAATCATAATTTATTTTCTCATTAACTATGGGTTCCATCTCTTTAATATTTTTCAAAGTGACTCCTACTTTAGATCCATATTGAGAGATTCGGTTGTGGATCTTTTTATCCAAATTTTCTATTAACTCTACGGTAGCAACCTTATTTTCAATAATTTCAAGCCTTTGCATTACATGCTCCAAAGTTAATACAGTTCCATTAACCGAAAGAGGGGGTGAGCCAAACAAATCTATCATAGCATTATAAGAATCAAAAGTATGGCTACCCAAGAAGTTCCCTCGGTAATAGTATCAAGGACATATCTGTGCCAAGGAGTAACGCCTACATAAAAATTACGAAAAAGATTGGAAGTAGATTGCTTCCTGGTAGATCTATTTTGAGCATTGCAAATTCTATACCAAGCGTCTGTTAGATTTCCCCCCTCCCTTTGCTTAAAATTTAGAATTTCATTCTCAGGAGACAACGGAGAAGATAAGGGACTAGCCATAACGACAAGCAAACGAACTAACACACAAGCAAACAAAAAGCAAGCGGGCAAAAAGAGGCAAACGGGAAAGAGATGGAGGATAGAGAGAGAGGGCGTAAAATGGCAAGGGTGAAGTGAGGGAGAGGAAAACGAGAGGCAAATGGCAAATAATGTAATGCGGGAGATAAGGGTATGTGATGGGTACTTGGTATATTGACTTTTGTGTAGACCTCCCCGGCAACGGCGCGAGAAATCCTTCTTGCTACCTCTTGAGCACTTCATTGGTTTTCCCCGAAGAGGAAGGGATGATGCATCAAAGTAGCGTAAGTATTTCCCTCAGTTTTTGAGAACCAAGGTATCAATCCAGTAGGAGGCTACGCCCAAGTCCCTTGTACCTACAGAAAAACAATAGCTCAACGCAACCAACACGCTTAGGGGTTGTCAATCTCTTCACGGTCACTTACGAAAGTGAGATCTGATAAAGATGATAAATAATATTTTTGGTATTTTTGGTATAGAGATGCAAAGTAAAAAGTAAAAGGCAAAGTAAAAGCAAAGCAATAATAAAGTGATGGAGATTAATATGATGAGAAAGAGACCCGGGGGCCATAGGTTTCACTAGTGGCTTCTCTCAAGAGCATAAGTATTCTATGGTGGGTGAACAAATTACTGTTGAGCAATTGACAGAATTGAGCATAGTTATGAGAATATCTAGGTATGATCATGTATATAGGCATCACGTCCGAGACAAGTAGACCGAAATGATTCTGCATCTACTACTATTACTCCACTCATCGACCGCTATCCAGCATGCATCTAGAGTATTAAGTTCATGAAAACAGAGTAACGCCTTAAGCAAGATGACATGATGTAGAGGGATAAACTCATGCAATATGATGAAAACCCCATCTTGTTATCCTCGATGGCAACAATACAATACGTGCCTTGCTGCCCCTACTGTCACTGGGAAAGGACACCGCAATATTGAACCCAAAGCTAAGCACTTCTCCCATTGCAAGAAAGATCAATCTAGTAGGCCAAACCAAACTGATAATTCGAAGAGACTTGCAAAGATAACCAATCATACATAAAAGAATTCAGAGAAGATTCAAATATTGTTCATAGATAGACTTGATCATAAACCCACAATTCATCAATCTCAACAAACACACCGCAAAAAGAATATTACATCGAATAGATCTCCACAAGAGAGGGGGAGAACATTGTATTGAGATCCAAAAAGAGAGAAGAAGCCATCTAGCTAATAACTATGGACCCGTAGGTCTGAGGTGAACTACTCACACTTCATCGGAGGGGCTATGGTGTTGATGTAGAAGCCCTCCATGATCGATGCCCCCTCTGGCGGAGCTCTGGAACAGGCCCCAAGATGGGATCTCGTGGATACAGAAAGTTGCGGTGGTGGAATTAGGGTTTTGGCTCCGTATCTGATCGTTTGGGGGTACGTAGGTATATATAGGAGGAAGGAGTACGTCGGTGGAGCAATAGGGGGCCCATGAAGGTGGAGGGCACGCCTGGGGGGGTTGGCGCGCCCCCTACCTCGTGGCCTCCTCCTTTGTTTCTTGACGTAGGGTTCAGGTCTCCTGGGTCTTGTTCGTTGAGAAAATCACGTTTCCAAAGGTTTCATTCCGTTTGGACTCCATTTGATATTCCTTTTCTTCGAAACCCTAAAATAGGCACACGAAAAAACAGCAATTCTGGGCTGGGCCTCCGGTTAATAGGTTAGTCCCAAAAATAATAGGAACGTGGATAATAAAGCCCAATAATGTCCAAAACAGTAGATAATATAGCATGGAGCAATCAAAAATTATAGATACGTTGGAGACGTATCAAGTACGTTCCGCACCAGAGCGGTACGGTAATCCTATTCTAGAGGTCATGTTACTTGACCATGATGAACCTACGAACTATGAGGAAGCGATGATGAGCCCAGATTCCGCAAAATGGCTTGAGGCCATGAAATCTGAGATGGGATCCATGTATAAAGAACAAAGTATGGACTTTGATTGACTTGCCCGATGATCGGCGAGCCATTGAGAATAAATGGATCTTCAAGAGGAAGATGGACGCTGATAGTAGTGTTACTATCTACAAAGCTCGAATTGTCGCAAAAAGGTTTTCGACAAGTTCAAAGTGTTGACTATGATGAGATTTTCTCACTCATATCGATGCTTAAAAGTCTGTCTGAATCATGTTAGCAGTTGCCGCATTTTATGAAATCTGGAAAATGGATGTCAAAACTGTGTACCTTAATGGATTTATTAAAGAAGAGTTATGATGCAACCAAAAGTTTTTGTCAATCCTAAAGGTACTAACAAAGTGTGCAAGCACCAACGATCTATTTATGGACTGGTGCAAGCCTCTTGGAGTTGGAATATGCGCTTTGATAGTGTGATCAAAGCATATAGTTTTATACAGACTTGCGGTGAAGCCTGTATTTACAAGAAAGTGAGTGGGAGCACTACAGCCTTTCTGATAAGTATATGTGAGTGACATATTGTTGATCGGAAATGATCTAGAATTTCCTGGAAAGCATAAAGGAGTGTTTGAAAGGAGTTTTCAAAGAAAGACCTCGATGAAGCTGCTTACACATTGAGCATCAAGATCTATAGAGATAGATCAAGACACTTGATAAGATTTTTTCAATGAGTACATACCTTGACAAGATTTTGAAGTAGTTCAAAATGGAATAGTCAAAGAAGGAGTTCTTGCCTGTGTTGCAAGGTGTGAAGTTGAGTAAAGACTCAAAACCCGACCATGACAGAAAATAGAAATAGAATGAAAAGTCATTCCCTATGCCTCGGTCATAGGTTCTATAAAGTATGCTATGCTATGTACTAGTCCTATTGTATACCTTAGCATGATTTTGGCAAGGGAGTACAATAGTGATCTACCAGTAGATCACTTGACAGTGGTCAAAATTATCCTTAGAGGACTAAGGAAATATTTCTCGATCTAGATACATATTGAAAGTGGGAACAATTAGCTAGTGTAGCCCCGTGCAGAGTATTGCATAGAAATTTGCAAAATACATACGGATGTGAATGTAGCAGACCCATAGACTAAACTTCTCTCACAAGCAAAACGTGGTCACTCTTTGGGTGTTAATCACATAGCGATGTGAACTAGATTATTGACTCTAGTAAACCCTTTGGGTATTAGTCACACGAAGATGTGAACTAATCACATAAAGATGTGAACTATTGGTGTGATATCACATGACGCTATGAACTAGATTATTGACTCTAGTGCAAGTGGGAGACTGAAGGAAATATGCCCTATAGGCAATAATAAACTTATTATTTATATTTCCTTATATCATCACTACAAAAAAAGACACATCCATGACATTTTGGGCCAAACAAAATTTTTATCTGTCATACATATGACACTTCTATGACGATAATTGTGACAAAACCCGGTATCATCATAGATGTGGTGGGCTCCTACTTCTATGACAAAAAATCATGACAGAAAATGGGCTTTTCGTCCTGGGCGGGCCGGAGACGCAGCTGCATGACATTCTTTGGGCCGTCCATGACGGAAAGAACCATGGTAAAAGCGAGGGGGAGGAAAATTTCGGGGAGTTCCCGGTTACGGTGGGAGGTCGGGGGCCGAGCGATGCACGTTTCTCTCGTACACGTACGCGTGTGTGTGCGAGGCGTTGGCTCTAACTGAACCCGAGCGAGGCGTTGGGCTCTAACTGAACCCGAGCGATTGCACTGCAGGCTACGCGTTACTGAACCCGAGCGATTGATCGATGGCTGTTAACTGAACCCGATCGAGCGATTCCTTGGCTACTGCTGCTAACTGAAGCCGATCGATGGGATGAACAGTGAGCGTTGGGGGGGGGGTGGATGAACAGTGAGCGGTGGCGTTGCCTCTGGATGAACAGGACCCCGTGGTGTGGTGGAGGGCTGGACGAACAGTAGACGGTGGAGGGGTGCCCGTGGAGGGGTGGATGAACAGGACCCCGTGGTGTGGAGGGCTGGATGAACAGTAGACGGTGGAGGGGTGCCCGTGGAGGGGTGGTTGAACAGGACCCCGTGGTGTGGAGGGCTGGATGAACAGTATACGGTGGAGGGGTGGTTGAACAGTAGCCGGTGGAGTAGCGCGCGGTGGAGGCTGGATGAACAGGAGCCCGTGGAGGCTGGAGGAGGTCGACGGTGGACGAACAATAGCTCGTGGAGGCTGGAGGGGGTCGACGGTGGAGATGAACAGTATCCCGTGGAATTATGTTCTTACTTCACAGATGATTTGAGTAGATGCTAAAGTATATTTACTTGATGAATCATGAGTCTGAAATTATTGAAAGGTTCAAGTAATTTCAAAGTGAAGTTGAAGATCGTCGTGACAAGAGGATAAAATGTCTATGATATGATCATAGAGATTCATATCTGAATTACGAGTTTGGCACAGAATTAAGACATTGTGGAAATTGTTTCACAACTGATACAGCCTGGAACACCATAGTGTGATGGTGTGTCCGAACATCATAACTGCACCCTATTGGATATGATGCATACCATGATGTCTCTTATCGAATTACCACGATAGTTTATGGGTTAGGCATTAGAGACAACCACATTCACTTTAAATAGGGCACCACGTAATTCCGATGAGATGACACTGTATGAACTATGGTTTAGGGAAACCTAAGCTGTCATTTCTTAAAAGTTTGGGGCTGCGACGCCTATGTGAAAAAGTTTCAGGCTAATAAGCTCGAACCCAAAGCGGATAAATGCATCTTCATAGGACACCCAAAATAGTTGGGTATACCTCCTGTCTCAGATCCGAAAGCAATAAGGGATTGTTTCTAGAATCGGGTCCTTTCTCGAGGAAAAGTTTCTCTCGAAAGAATTGAGTGGGAGGATGGTGGAGACTTGATGAGGTTATTGAACCGTCTCTTCAACTAGTGTGTGGCAGGGCACAGGGAGTTGTTCCTGTGGCACCTACACCAATTGAAGTGGAAGCTTATGATAGTGATCATGAAACTTCAGATCAAGTCACTGCCAAACCTCGTGGGATGACAAGGATGCATACTACTTCAGAGTGGTACGTAATCCTGTCTTGGAAGTCATGTTGCTAGAAAACAATGAACCTATGAGCTATGGAGAAGCAATGGTGGGCCTGGATTCCAAAATGGCTCGAGGCCATATAATCCGAGAGAGGATCCATATATGAAAACAAAGTGTAGACTTTGGAAGAACTACTTGATGGTCGTAAGGTTGTTAGGTACATATTGATTTTAAAAGGAAGACGGACAATGATGGTAAGTATCACCATTAAGAAAGCTCGACTTGTCATTAAGATGTTTTCCGACAAGTTGAAGGAGTTGACTACGATGAGACTTTCTCACTCGTAGCGATGCTAAGAGTCTGTTGGAATTATATTAGTGATTACTGCATTATTTATGAAATCTTGCAGGTAGGATGTCAAAACATTGTTTCCTCGACGATTTTCTTGAGGAAAGGTTGTATGTGATACAACCGGAAGGTTTTGTCAATCCTGAAAGATGCTAATAAGTATGCAAAGATCCAGCAATCCTTCTAAGGACTGGAGTAAGCATCTCGGAGTTGGAATGTATGCTTTGATGAGATGATCAAAAATTTTGGGTGTATACAAAGTTTATGAGAAACTTGTATTTCCAAAGAAGTGAGTGGGAGCACTATAGAATTTCTGATGAGTATATGTTGTTGACATATTGTTGATCAGAAATGACGTAGAATTTCTGGAAAACATATAGGGTTATTTGGAAAGTGTTTTGCAATGGAAAGCCTGGATTAAGCTACTTGAACATTGAGCATCAAGATCTATAAGGATAGATCAAAACGCTTAATGGTACTTTCAAATGAGCACATACCTTGACATGATCTTGAAGGTGTTCAAGATGGATCAGTCAAAGAAGGAGTTCTTGCCTGAGTTGTAAGGTATGAAGTTAAGACTTAAAAGCTCGACCACGGCAGAAGAAAGAGGAAGGACGAAGGTCGTCCCCTATGCTTTTGTCATAGGCTCTATACGGTATGCCATGCTGAGTACCGCACCTGATGTGTGCCTTGCCACATATCTGGCAAGAGGGTACAAGGGTAATCTAGGAGTAGATCACCAGATAGCGGTCTAAATTATCCTTAGAGGAATAAGGATATGTTTCTTGGTTATGGAGGTGATAAAGAGTTCGACGTAAAGAGTTACGTCGATGCAAGCTTAACACCTATCCAGATAGCTCTAAGTAGAGATACCGGATACGTATAATGGAGCAACAATTTAGAATAGCTCCAAGTAGAACAGTTATTTCAAATGGCTCCAAATGTAGCGTAGTAGTTGCATCTACAAGATGACATAGATATTTGCGAAGTACATACGGATCTGAATGCTGCAGACCCGTTGACTGAAACCTCTCTCACAAGCATAACATGATCAAACCCAGAACTCTTTGGGTGTTAGTCACATGGGGATGTGACCTTGAGTGTTAATCACATATCGATGTGAACTGGATTATTGACTCTAGTGCAAGTGGGAGACTGTTGGAAATATGCCCTAGAGGCAATAATAAATTGGTTATTATTATATTTCCTTGTTCATGATAATCGTTTATTATCCATGCTAGAATTGTATTGATAGGAAACTCAGATACATGTGTGGATACATAGACAACACCATGTCCCTAGTAAGCCTCTAGTTGACTAGCTCGCAATAGATGGTTACGGTTTCCTGACCATGGACATTGGATGTCGTTGATAACGAGATCACATCATTAGGAGAATGATGTGATGGACAAGACCCATTCCTAAGCCTAGCACAAGATCATGTAGTTCGTATGCTAAAGCTTTTCTAATGTCAAGTATCATTTCCTTAGACCATGAGATTGTGCAACTCCCGGATACCGTAGGAGTGCTTTGGGTGTGCCAAACATCACAACGTAACTGGGTGGCTATAAAGGTACACTACAGGTATCTCCAAAAGTGTCTATTGGGTTGGCACGAATCGAGACTGGGATTTGTCACTCCGTGTAAACGGAGAGGTATCTCTGGGCCCACTCGGTAGGACATCATCATAATGTGCACAATGTGATCAAGGAGTTGATCACGGGATGATGTGTTACGGAACGAGTAAAGAGACTTGCCGGTAACGAGATTGAACAAGGTATCGTACCGATGATCGAATCTCGGGCAAGTATCATACCAATGGACAAAGGGAATTGTATACGGGATTGATTGAATCCTTGACATCGTGGTTCATCCGATGAGATCATCGTGGAACATGTGGGAGCCAACATGGGTATCCAGATCCCGCTGTTGGTTATTGGCCGGAGAGTTGTCTCGGTCATGTCTGCATGGTTCCCGAACCCGTAGGGTCTACACACTTAAGGTTCGTTGACGCTAGGGTTATAGGGAAAGTATGTACGCAGTTACCGAATGTTGTTCGGAGTCCTGGATGAGATCCCGGACGTCACGAGGAGTTCCAGAATGGTCTGGAGGTAAAGATTGATATATAGGAAGTATGGTTTTGGCCACCGGAAGTGTTCCGGGCATCACCGGTAGTGTACCGGGACCACCGAAGGGGTCCGGGGGTCCACCAAGTGGGGCCACCAGCCCCGGAGGGCTGCATGGGCCAAGTGTGGGAGGGGACCAGCCCCAGGTGGGCTGGTGCGCCCCCCACCAAGGCCCAAGGCGCAAGGGAGAGTGGAAGGAGGCAAACCCTAAGCTCAGATGGGCCTAAGGCCCACCTAGTGGTGCGCCCCCTCTCTCCCCCCTTGGCTGCCCCCCTAGATGGGATCTAGGGCTGGCCGCCACCCCTAGGGGTGGAAACCTAGGTGGGGGCGCAGCCCCTCCCCTCCCCCTATATATACTTGAGGTTTTGGGCTGCCAGAGACGCGATTCAATCTCCTTCTTGGCGCAGCCCTACCCCTCTCCCTCCTCGTCTCTTGCGGTGCTTGGCAAAGCCCTGCTGGAGTCCCGCGCTCCTCCACCACCACCCCGCCGTCATGCTGCTGCTGGATGGAGTCTTCCCCAACCTCTCCTTGTCCCCTTGCTGGATCAAGGCGTAGGAGACGTCACCAGGCTGTACGTGTGTTGAACGCGGAGGTGCCGTCCGTTCGGCACTAGGATCATCGGTGATTTGGATCACGACGAGTACGACTCCATCAACCCCGTTCACTTGAACTCTTCCGCTTAGCGATCTAAAAGGGTATGTAGATGCACTCTCCTTCCCTCATTGCTAGATTACTCCAAAGATTGATCTTGGTGATGCGTAGACAATTTTGAATTTCTGCTACGTTCCCCAACAGTGGCATCATGAGCTAGGTCTATGCGTAGTTACTATGCACGAGTAGAACACAAAGTAGTTGTGGGCGTCGATATTGTCAATTATCTTGCCGTTACTAGTCTTATCTTGATTCGGCGGCATCGTGGGATGAAGCGGCCCGGACCAACCTTACACGTACGCTTACGTGAGACCGGTTCCACCGACTGACATGCACTAGTTGCATAAGGTGGCTGGCGGGTGTCTGTCTCTCCCACTTTAGTCGGATTGGATTCGATGAACAGGGACCTTATGAAGGGTAAATAGAAATTGGCAATTCACGTTGTGGTTTTGGCGTAGGTAAGAAACGTTCTTGCTAGAAACCTATAGCAGCCACGTAAAAACTTGCAACAACAATTAGAGGACGTCTAACTTGTTTTTGCAGCAAGTGTTTTGTGATGTGATATGGCCAAAGGATGTGATGAATGATATAAATGTGATGTATGAGATCATGTTCTTGTAATAGGAATCACGACTTGCATGTCAATGAGTATGACAACCGGCAGGAGCCATAGGAGTTGTCTTTATTTTTTGTATGACCTGCGTGTCATTGAGAAACGCCATGTAAATTACTTTACTTTATTGCTAAACGTGTTAGCCATAGTAGTAGAAGTAATAGTTGGCGAGCAACTTCATGGAGACACGATGATGGAGATCATGATGATGGAGATCATGGTGTCATGCCGGTGACAAGATGATCATGGAGCCCCAAGATGGAGATTAAAGGAGCTATATGATATTGGCCATATCATGTCACTATTATTTGATTGCATGTGATGTTTATCATGTTTTTGCATCTTGTTTACTTAGAACGACGGTAGTAAATAAGATGATCCCTCATAATAATTTCAAGAAAGTGTTTCCCCTAACTGTGCACCGTTGCGACAGTTCGTTGTTTCGAAGCACCACGTGATGATCGGGTGTGATAGATTCCAACGTTCACATACAACGGGTGTAAGATAGATTTACACATGCAAACACTTAGGTTGACTTGACGAGCCTAGCATGTACAGACATGGCCTCGGAACACAGAAGACCGAAAGGTCGAACATGAGTCGTATAGAAGATACGATCAACATGAAGATGTTCACCGATGTTGACTAGTCCGTCTCACGTGATGATCGGACACGGCCTAGTTGACTCGGATCATGTAATCACTTAGATGACTAGAGGGATGTCTAACTGAGTGGGAGTTCATAAGATGAACTTAATTATCCTGAACATAGTCAAATGGTCTTCGCAAATTATGTCGTGGCTCGCGCTCCAGTTCTACTGTTTAGATATGTTCCTGGAGAAAATTTAGTTGAAAGTTGATAGTAGCAATTATGTGGACTAGGTCCATAAACTGAGGATTGTCCTCATTGCTTCATAGAAGGCTTGTGTCCTTAATGCACTGCTCAGTGTGCTGAACCTCGAACATCGTCTGTGGATGTTGCGAACATCTGACATACACATTTTTGATAACTACGTGATAGTTCAGTTAAACGGTTTAGAGTTGAGGCACCAAAGACGTTTTGAAACGTCGCGAAACATATGAGATGTTTCGAGGGCTGAAATTGGGATTTCAGGCTCGTGCCCACGTCAAGAGGTATAAGACCTCCGACGATTTTCTTAGCCTGCAAACTAAGGGAGAAAAGCTCAATTGTTGAGCTTGTGCTCAGATTGTCTGAGTACAACAATCATTTGAATCGAGTGGGAGTTGATCTTCCAGATGAGATAGTGATGTTTCTACGAACTCATTACCACCAAGCTGCTAGAGCTTCGTGATGAACTATAATATATCAGGGACATATATGATGATCCTTAAGATATTCGCGATGTTTGATACCACAAAAGTAGAAATCAAGAAGGAGCATCAATTGTTGATGGTTGGTGAAACCACTAGTTTCAAGAAGGGCAAGGGCAAGAAGGGATACTTCATGAAACGGCAAATCAGCTGCTGCTCTAGTGAAGAAACCCAAGGTTGAACCCAAACCCGAGACTAAGTGCTTCTGTAATAAGGGGAACAGCCACTGGAGCAGAATTACCCTAGATACTTGGTAGATGAGAAGGCTTGCAAGGTCGATAGAAGTATATTGGATATACATTGTGTTAATGTGTACTTTACTAGTACTCCTAGTAGCACCATGGTATTAGATACCGGTTCGGTTGCTAAGTGTTAGTAAACTCGAAATAAAAGGCTGCAGAGTAAACGGAGACTAGCTAAAGGTGAGCTGGCGATATGTGTTGGAAGTTTTTCCCAAGATTGATGTGATCAAGCATCACACGATCCCTCTACCATCGAGATTGGTGTTTGCGTTGAGCATAGACATGATTGGATTATGTCTATCGCAATACGGTTATTCATTTAAGGAGAATAATGGTTACTATGTTTATTTGAATAATACCTTCAATGGTCTTGCACCTAAAATGAATGTTTTTTTTGAATCTCGATCGTAGTGATACACATGTTCATGCCAAAAGATATAAGATAGTAATGATAGTACCACCTACTTGTGGCACTGCCACGTAAGTCATATCGGTATAAAACGCATGAAGAAGCTCCATGTTGATGGATCTTTGGGCTCACTCGTTTTTGAAAGGTTTGAGACATGCGAACGAGGTCTATTGGTGTATATGCATGAAGAAACTCCATGCAAATGGACCGTTTGGACTCGCTTGATTTTGAATCACTTGAGACATGCAAATAATACCACATGGGCAAGATGACTGAAAGCCTCGTTTTCAGTAAAATGGAACTAGAAAGCAACTTGTTGGAAGTAATACATTTTGATGTGTGCAGTCCAATGAGTGCTGAGGCGTGTAGTGGATATCGTTATGTTCTTACTTCACAGATGATTTGAGTAGATGTTGAGTATATTTACTTGATGAATCACGAGTCTGAATTATTGAAAGGTTCAAGTAATTTCAGGGTGAAGTTGAAAGATCGTCGTGACAAGAGGATAAAATATCTATGATATGATCATAGAGATGAATATCTGAATTACGAGTTTGGCACAGAATTAAGACATTGTGGAAATTGTTTCACAACTAATACAGCCTAGAAAACCATAGTGTCATGGTGTGTCCGAACATCATAACTGCACCCTATTGGATATGATGCATACCATGATGTCTCTTATCGAATTACCACGATAGTTTATGGGTTAGGCATTAGAGACAACCACATTCACTTTAAATAGGACACCACGTAATTCCGATGAGATGACACCGTATGAACTATGGTTTAGAGAAACCTAAGCTATCATTTCTTAAAAGTTTGGAGCTGCGACGCTTATGTGAAAAAGTTTTAGGCTGATAAGCTCGAACCCAAAGCGGATAAATGCATCTTCATAGGACACCCAAAACAGTTGGGTATACCTCCTGTCTCAGATCCGAAAGCAATAAGGGATTGTTTCTAGAATCGGGTCCTTTCTCGAGGAAAAGTTTCTCTCGAAAGAATTGAGTGGGAGGATGGTGGAGACTTGATGAGGTTATTGAACCGTCTCTTCAACTAGTGTGTGGCAGGGCACAGGGAGTTGTTCCTGTGGCACCTACACCAATTGAAGTGGAAGCTTATGATAGTGATCATGAAACTTCAGATCAAGTCACTGCCAAACCTCGTGGGATGACAAGGATGCGTACTACTTCAGAGTGGTACGTAATCCTGTCTTGGAAGTCATGTTGCTAGACAACAATGAACCTACGAGCTATGGAGAAGCAATGGTGGGCCTGGATTCCAAAATGGCTCGAGGATGGCTCGAGGCCATAAAATCCGAGAGAGGATCCATGTATGAAAACAAAGTGTAGACTTTGGAAGAACTACTGATGGTCGTAAGGCTGTTAGGTACATATGGATTTTAAAAGGAAAGACGGACAATGATGGTAAGTATCACCATTTAAGAAAGCTCGACTTCGTTAAGATGTTTTCCGACAAGTTCAAGCATTGACTACGTGAGACTTTCTCACTCGTAGCGATGCTAAGAGTTTGTTGGAATTATATTAGCGATTACTGCAGTTATTTATGAAATCTTGCAGATAGGATGTCAAAACATTGTTTCCTCGACATTTTCTTGAGGAAAGGTTGTATGTGATACAACCAGAAGGTTTGTCAATCCTGAAAAATGCTAATAAGTATGCAAAGCTCCAGCAATCCTTCTAAGGACTGGAGTAAGCATCTCGGAGTTGGATGTATGCTTTGATGAGATGATCAAAGTTTTGGGTGTTATACAAAGTTTATGAGAAACTTGTATTTCCAAAGAAGTGAGTGGGAGCACTATAGAATTTCTGATGAGTATATGTTGTTGACATATTGTTGATCAGAAATGATAGAATTTCTGGAAGCATATAGGGTTATTTGGAAGTGTTTTCCAATGGAAAGCCTAGAATTAAGCTATTGAACATTGACCATCAAGATCTATAAGGATAGATCAAAACGCTTAATGGTACTTCAAATGAGCACCATACCTTGACATGATCTTGAAGGTGTTCAGATGGATCAGTCAAAGAAGGAGTTCTTGCCTGAGTTGTAAGTATGAAGTTAAGACTTAAAAGCTCGACCACGGCAGAGAAAGCAGAAGAAAGAGGAAGGACGAAGGTCTTCCCCTATGCTTTTGTCATAGGCTCTATACGGTATGCCATGCTGAGTACCGCACCTGATGTGTGCCTTGCCACATATTTGGCAAGAGGGTACAAAGGTAATCTAGGAGTAGATCACCAGATAGCGGTCTAAATTATCCTTAGAGGAATAAGGATATGTTTCTCGGTTATGGAGGTGATAAAGAGTTCGACGTAAAGAGTTACGTCGATGCAAGCTTAACACCTATCCGGATAGCTCTGAGTAGAGATACCCGATACGTATAATGGAGCAACAATTTAGAATAGCTCCAAGTAGAACAGTTATTTGAAATGGTCCAAATGTAGCGTAGTAGTTGCATCTACAAGATGACATAGAAATTTGCGAAGTACATACAGATCTGAATGCTGCAGACCTGTTGACTGAAACCTCTCTCACAAGCATAAGATGATCAAACCCAGAACTCTTTGGGTGTTAGTCACATGGGGATGTGACCTTGAGTGTTAATCACATATCGATGTGAACTGGATTATTGACTCTAGTGCAAGTGGGAGACTGTTGGAAATATGCCCTAGAGGCAATAATAAATTGGTTATTATTATATTTCCTTGTTCATGATAATCGTTTATTATCCATGCTAGAATTGTATTGATAGGAAACTCAGATACATGTGTGGATACATAGACAACACCATGTCCCTAGTAAGCCTCTAGTTGACTAGCTCGCAATAGATGGTTACGGTTTCTTGACCATGGACATTGGATGTCGTTGATAACGGGATCACATCATTAGGAGAATGATGTGATGGACAAGACCCAATCCCAAGCCTAGCAAAAGATCATGTAGTTCGTATGCTAAAGCTTTTCTAATGTCAAGTATCATTTCCTTAGACAATGAGATTGTGCAACTCCCAGATACCGTAGGAGTGCTTTGGGTGTGCCAAACGTCACAACGTAATTGGGTGGCTATAAAGGTACACTACAGGTATCTCCGAAAGTGTCTGTTGGGTTGGCACGAATCGAGACTGGGATTTGTCACTCCGTGTAAACGGAGAGGTGTCTCTGGGCCCACTTGGTAGGACATCATCATAATGTGCACAATGTGATCAAGGAGTTGATCACGGGATGATGTGTTACGGAACAAGTAAAGAGACTTGCCGGTAACGAGATTGAACAAGGTATCGGGATACCGACGATCGAATCTCGGGCAAGTATCATACCGATGGACAAAGGGAATTGTATACGGGATTGATTGAATCCTTGATATCGTGGTTCATCCGATGAGATCATCGTGGAACATGTGGGAGCCAACATGGGTATCCAGATCCCGCTGTTGGTTCTTGTCCGGAGAGTTGTCTCGGTCATGTCTGCATGGTTCCCGAACCCGTAGGGTCTACACACTTAAGGTTCGATGACGCTAGGGTTATAGGGAAAGTATGTACGCGGTTACCGAATGTTGTTCGGAGTCTCGGATGAGATCCCGGACGACACGAGGAGTTCCGGAATGGTCTGGAGGTAAAGATTGATATATAGGAAGTATGGTTTTGGCCACCGGAAGTGTTCCGGGCATCACCAGTAGTGTACCGGGACCACCGGAGGGGTCCGGGGGTCCACCAAGTGGGGCCACCAGCCCCGGAGGGCTGCATGGGCCAAGTGTGGGAGGGGACCAGCCCCAGGTGGGCTAGTGCGCCCCCATCACCAAGGCCCAAGGCGCAAGGGAGAGTGGAAGGGGGCAAACCCTAGGCTTAGATGGGCCTAAGGCCCACCT
Source organism: Triticum urartu (assembly GCF_003073215.2). Lineage (NCBI taxonomy): Eukaryota > Viridiplantae > Streptophyta > Magnoliopsida > Poales > Poaceae > Triticum > Triticum urartu. Next base: position 443,457,637 of record NC_053022.1, on the reverse strand, counting down.
AGTGGTGCGCCCCCCCTCTCCCCCCTTGGCCGCCCCCCTAGATGGGATCTAGGGCTGGCCGCCACCCCTAGGGGTGGAAACCTAGGTGGGGGCGCAGCCCCTCCCTTCCCCCTATATATACTTGAGGTTTTGCGCTGCCAGAGACATGATTCAATCTCCTTCTTGGCGCAGCCCTACCCCTCTCCCTCCTCGTCTCTTGCGATGCTTGGTGAAGCCCTGCTAGAGTCCCGCGCTCCTCCACCACCACCACGCCGTCGTGCTACTACTGGATGGAGTCTTCCCCAACCTCTCCTTCCCCCCTTGCTGGATCAAGGCATAGGAGACGTCACCGGGCTGTACATGTGTTGAACGCGGAGGTGCCGTCCGTTCGGCACTAGGATCATCGGTGATTTGGATCACGACAAGTACGACTCCATCAACCCCGTTCACTTGAACGCTTCCGCTTAGCGATCTACAAGGGTATGTAGATGCACCCTCCTTCTCTCGTTGCCAGATTACTCCATAGATTGATCTTGGTGATGCGTAGAAAATTTTGAATTTCTGCTACGTTCCCCAACAGCAATATGATGAAAACACCATCTTGTTATCCTCGATGGCAACAATACAATACGTGCCTTGCTGCCCCTACTGTCACTGAGAAAGGACACCGCAATATTGAACCCAAAGCTAAGCACTTCTCCCATTGCAAGAAAGATCAATCTAGTAGGCCAAACCAAACTGATAATTCGAAGAGACTTGCAAAGATAACCAATCATACATAAAAGAATTCAGAGAAGATTCAAATATTGTTCATAGATAGACTTGATCATAAACCCACAATTCATCGGTCTCAACAAACACACCGCAAAAAGAATATTACATCGAATAGATCTCCACAAGAGAGGGGGAGAACATTGTATTGAGATCCAAAAAGAGAGAAGAAGCCATCTAGCTAATAACTATGGACCCGTAGGTCTGAGGTGAACTACTCACACTTCATCGGAGGGGCTATGGTGTTGATGTAGAAGCCCTCCATGATCGATGCCCCCTCTGGCGGAGCTCTGGAACAGGCCCCAAGATGGGATCTCGTGGATACAGAAAGTTGCGGTGGTGGAATTAGGGTTTTGGCTCCGTATCTGATCGTTTGGGGGTACGTAGGTATATATAGGAGGAAGGAGTACGTCGGTGGAGCAATAGGGGGCCCATGAAGGTGGAGGGCACGCCTGGGGGGGTTGGCGCGCCCCCTACCTCGTGGCCTCCTCCTTTGTTTCTTGACGTAGGGTTCAGGTCTCCTGGGTCTTGTTCGTTGAGAAAATCACGTTTCCAAAGGTTTCATTCCGTTTGGACTCCATTTGATATTCCTTTTCTTCGAAACCCTAAAATAGGCACACAAAAAAACAGCAATTCTGGGATGGGCCTCCGGTTAATAGGTTAGTCCCAAAAATAATAGGAACGTGGATAATAAAGCCCAATAATGTCCAAAACAGTAGATAATATAGCATGGAGCAATCAAAAATTATAGATACGTTGGAGACGTATCAAGTACGTTCCGCACCAGAGCGGTACGGTAATCCTATTCTAGAGGTCATGTTACTTGACCATGATGAACCTACGAACTATGAGGAAGCGATGATGAGCCCAGATTCCGCAAAATGGCTTGAGGCCATGAAATCTGAGATGGGATCCATGTATAAAGAACAAAGTATGGACTTTGATTGACTTGCCCGATGATCGGCGAGCCATTGAGAATAAATGGATCTTCAAGAGGAAGATGGACGCTGATAGTAGTGTTACTATCTACAAAGCTCGAATTGTCGCAAAAAGGTTTTCGACAAGTTCAAAGTGTTGACTATGATGAGATTTTCTCACTCATATCGATGCTTAAAAGTCTGTCTGAATCATGTTAGCAGTTGCCGCATTTTATGAAATCTGGAAAATGGATGTCAAAACTGTGTACCTTAATGGATTTATTAAAGAAGAGTTATGATGCAACCAAAAGTTTTTGTCAATCCTAAAGGTACTAACAAAGTGTGCAAGCACCAACGATCTATTTATGGACTGGTGCAAGCCTCTTGGAGTTGGAATATGCGCTTTGATAGTGTGATCAAAGCATATAGTTTTATACAGACTTGCGGTGAAGCCTGTATTTACAAGAAAGTGAGTGGGAGCACTACAGCCTTTCTGATAAGTATATGTGAGTGACATATTGTTGATCGGAAATGATCTAGAATTTCCTGGAAAGCATAAAGGAGTGTTTGAAAGGAGTTTTCAAAGAAAGACCTCGATGAAGCTGCTTACACATTGAGCATCAAGATCTATAGAGATAGATCAAGACACTTGATAAGATTTTTTCAATGAGTACATACCTTGACAAGATTTTGAAGTAGTTCAAAATGGAATAGTCAAAGAAGGAGTTCTTGCCTGTGTTGCAAGGTGTGAAGTTGAGTAAAGACTCAAAACCCGACCATGACAGAAAATAGAAATAGAATGAAAAGTCATTCCCTATGCCTCGGTCATAGGTTCTATAAAGTATGCTATGCTATGTACTAGTCCTATTGTATACCTTAGCATGATTTTGGCAAGGGAGTACAATAGTGATCTACCAGTAGATCACTTGACAGTGGTCAAAATTATCCTTAGAGGACTAAGGAAATATTTCTCGATCTAGATACATATTGAAAGTGGGAACAATTAGCTAGTGTAGCCCCGTGCAGAGTATTGCATAGAAATTTGCAAAATACATACGGATGTGAATGTAGCAGACCCATAGACTAAACTTCTCTCACAAGCAAAACGTGGTCACTCTTTGGGTGTTAATCACATAGCGATGTGAACTAGATTATTGACTCTAGTAAACCCTTTGGGTATTAGTCACACGAAGATGTGAACTAATCACATAAAGATGTGAACTATTGGTGTGATATCACATGACGCTATGAACTAGATTATTGACTCTAGTGCAAGTGGGAGACTGAAGGAAATATGCCCTATAGGCAATAATAAACTTATTATTTATATTTCCTTATATCATCACTACAAAAAAAGACACATCCATGACATTTTGGGCCAAACAAAATTTTTATCTGTCATACATATGACACTTCTATGACGATAATTGTGACAAAACCCGGTATCATCATAGATGTGGTGGGCTCCTACTTCTATGACAAAAAATCATGACAGAAAATGGGCTTTTCGTCCTGGGCGGGCCGGAGACGCAGCTGCATGACATTCTTTGGGCCGTCCATGACGGAAAGAACCATGGTAAAAGCGAGGGGGAGGAAAATTTCGGGGAGTTCCCGGTTACGGTGGGAGGTCGGGGGCCGAGCGATGCACGTTTCTCTCGTACACGTACGCGTGTGTGTGCGAGGCGTTGGCTCTAACTGAACCCGAGCGAGGCGTTGGGCTCTAACTGAACCCGAGCGATTGCACTGCAGGCTACGCGTTACTGAACCCGAGCGATTGATCGATGGCTGTTAACTGAACCCGATCGAGCGATTCCTTGGCTACTGCTGCTAACTGAAGCCGATCGATGGGATGAACAGTGAGCGTTGGGGGGGGGGTGGATGAACAGTGAGCGGTGGCGTTGCCTCTGGATGAACAGGACCCCGTGGTGTGGTGGAGGGCTGGACGAACAGTAGACGGTGGAGGGGTGCCCGTGGAGGGGTGGATGAACAAGACCCCGTGGTGTGGAGGGTAGGATGAACAGTAGACGGTGGAGGGGTGCCCGTGGAGGGGTGGTTGAACAGGACCCCGTGGTGTGGAGGGCTGGATGAACAGTATACGGTGGAGGGGTGGTTGAACAGTAGCCGGTGGAGTAGCGCGCGGTGGAGGCTGGATGAACAGGAGCCCGTGGAGGCTGGAGGAGGTCGACGGTGGACGAACAATAGCTCGTGGAGGCTGGAGGGGGTCGACGGTGGAGATGAACAGTATCCCGTGGAGTCTCGTTTTGCGGTACGCCACACCCCTCCCGATGAACAGGACCTCCGTTTCGACCGTAGCGCTCCAACACAAGTCCGTTTCCTCCGTTTTGCGGTACGCCACACCTCTCCCGATCAACAGGACCCCTGTTTCGACCATAGGAGGTCCGTTTCCTCCGTTTTGCGGTATTCCACACCCCTCCCGATCAACAGGACACCCGTTTCGACCGTAGGAGGTCCATTTCCTCCGTTTTGCGGTACGCCACACCCCTCCCGATCAACAGGACCCCCTTTTCGACCGTAGGAGGTCTGTTTCCTCCGTTGTGTGGTACGCCAGGCCTCGTTTCCATCGCCTCTTCCGTCCAAGCCCTCCTGATGAACACGACCACGCATTCCGTTCCGACCCATGAACACGACGACGACGCTGTTTCTCTGTTCCAACCCAGCCATGTACACGAGCCCTCGCCGTACGTGTGTGCGAGTAGGCATTCGAGACCCCGCCCGTATGTACACATACGTGGCCGTATTTTCTTTCTTGCACCCTGGCCGCTGTACGTACGTGTACATGCTATGTGTGCGCCTCTACTACGACACGTGCGCGCCTCTACATCGACCAGTATGTACGTACACGTTCGCGACCAGAATGTCAACGCTACATATGCTTTGACCAGGTGGGTCCCGACTGTCAGGCACTTCCTTGCCTGCGAAGATGTAGCTGTTGGGTCCCAGCAGTCAGGGGGGCGAAATACGGTGGCCCGTCCGATGGGTCCCCGCTGTCAGGTGGAGGAATAAATATTTTGCACGTAATAAGGAGGCACTTCCTTGCTGCGACCGTGGACCCAGCTGTCAGCCTCTCCACGTACAATCCGCGTCCGACGGAAGCCGTTCCTTGACCATGTTGACCACGCCGCGCCGAGAGCACCAGGGTGGTGGACGACGGAGAGGCCTAGGAAGGGGACGACGCAGAGCCAGGGAAGACGCGGCAGTGGATGCCCACGCGTAGAGGAGTATGAGGGCACTGGTTCGCTGCGGTGTGAGGCTACCGTCACCGTAGAGTAACAGGGGGTGTGGGTGAGTAGAGGGATGGCCTGGCCAGTGGTGGGAGTAGTAGGGGGCGGTGAGGCCTCCGCCGCATCGCAGCCGGCCACGGGAGGTAGGAGCACGAGGCACGACCGGCGCTGGTTTGGGCGGCTGGAGCAAGAAGACCAGAGGTTGAAGAAGCACGACGGCCGTTGGATGGACATCGTACGGTCACTGGAGCTAGAATTGTGCATATTGACTAAGTTGACAAAGCCCTCCGTCCCCGTCAACTTAGTAGGCCCACAAGTCAGCCTGCCACTATACTGGGTCCCAGCTAACAGGGGGAGTATTCATTTTTTTGTGCGTAATAAGGAGGCACTTCCTTGCGTGCGAAGATATAGCTTGGGGTCCGAGTTGTCAGCGGCGGTAACGTTTTTTTTCGCAAAATACAGAGGCCCTTTCGGTGGGTCCCAGATGTCAGGTGGAGGAATCATTATTTTGCGCGTAATAAGGAGGCATTTCCTTGCGTGCAGCCGTGGACCCAGCTGTCGGCCTCTCCACCTAAAGTCCACTTCAGATGCATGTCGGTCGTTGACCAGGTCGCGCTGAGAGCACCAGGGCGGTGGACGACGGCGAGGCCTAGGAAGGGAACGACACGGAGGCAGGAAAGACTCGGCAGTTGTTTCCCACGCGGAGGGGAGTACAATTGTACGAGGGTTTACTGGTTCGTCTGTCGTCGCCGGAGAATAGCAGCATGTGTGGGTGAGTAGAGGGATGGCTAGGCCAGCGATGGGAGTACAGTGGGGCGGTGAGGCCTGCGCGGCAGCAGAGCCGGCCGCGGGAAGGAGGGAGCAGGCAGTCCTGCTGGCGCCTGTTTGAGCGGTTGGAGCAGGAAGAGCAGAGATTGAAGAAGCACGACGGCCGTTGGATGGCCATCCAACAGTCACTGCTTGTGCGTCAACCTTTTTTTAGGAAAGCCTCAAATCTGTGGCAAACAGCATACAACCCATCTGCCATTATTTCTAATAATTTACAGCCCATTTTCTAATTATTAAGGTTTTTTTGGAGCACATATTCTTTTTGTTAGCATTACAGCGCATATTGTGGCCACGGTTAAAAAATTATACGAAATTTTGCATATTTCGGTGCGGTCCGAACTGTTTTTAATCCCAAAATTTCGACTCACATTCAAACTGATTTTAAAAATAAATGTATATCAATATAAAACCCAACAAATTCTCCATGCATAAAAATTAATGTAATTTCAAATCTCGAAATGAAAAAAAGATATTTGAAACTAATTGCCAGTTTGATGTGTTTTAAAAATGTACAGCCCATTTCTCATTACTGATGGGCCATTTTCTCGGCCAGCCGAATGAAAGCTCTCCTCCTCGTCTTGAAAGATTTGCAGCCCAACAGGCCTGACAAAGCAACTTACTTGGCAAATCACAAAAAAACTGGGCTGTGGCCGTGGACCCAGCTGTCAGCCTCTCCACGTACAGTACTCTTCTGATGGAATGTCGTTGACCACGTTGACCACACCGCGCCGAGAGCACCAAGGCGGTGGACAATGGCGAGGCCTAGGAAGGGGACGACGCGGAGCCAGGGAAGACGCGGCAATGGATGCCCACGTGGAGAGGAGTACGAGGGTTCACTGGTTCGACTGCGGTGTGAGGCTGCCGTCGCCGTAGGGCCTGGCTAGCGGTGGGAGTAGTAGGGGGCGATGAGGCCTCATCGGCAGCACAGCCAGCCACTGGAGGCAGGATCAGGCGGTCTCCCTGGCGCCGGTTTGGGCGGCTGGTGCAAGAAGAGCAGCGATTGAAGAAGCAGTAGGACCGTTCGATTCAAATCCAACAGTTACTGCTGCTAGAATCGTTTGTTGACTAAGTTGACAAGCCCTGCGTACGCGTCAACTTAGTAGGCCCGCAGGTTAGCCTCCCAACCGGTGCGCCCCAGATGTCAGTGAGAGGAATCATTTTTTTCGCGTAATAAGGTTGCAGTTGATTGCGTGCGGCCAGGCCAGCGGAGGGAGTAGGGTGGGGTGGGGAAGCCTGCGCGGCATCACAGCAGGCCACCAGAGGAGGGAGAAGGCAGTCCCGCCGGCGCTAGTTTAGGCGGCTGGAGCAGGAAGATCAGAGATTAAAGAAGCATGCCGGCCGTTGGATGGACATCCAACACTAACTGCTGCTAGAATCATGTGTTCACTGACAAAGCCTTTCGTAAACAAGTGAGCCTCGAAATCCATGGCGTGTACAACCCATTTGCTATTATTTTTATTTTTTTACTCATTTTCTAATTCATATGGAATTTATTGCAGCCCGTTTTCTATTTTTAGAATTGCTGGCCATTTTCTGGTCAGTACCAGGGTCAAAAAATTAACTAAATATGTGGGAAATTTTGAAAATTCGCAAATTTTTGCTGGGGAACGAAATATTCTTAATCCAAAAATTAATAGCCATAGTAAAACAAATTTAAAAATAAATTATTACTATGTCATGTTAAATCCAATGAAATACGTATAAGATATCAGTGAAGAACAAAAACAAAAAAAGAAACTTATATCCCATTTGCTATAATATTTTTGGAATTTTCAACCCCTTTTGATATTACTTTTAAGAGACATTGACCATACTCTTAAGCCAGGCCGGAATGCATCCCTCCTCGTCTTGAAAGATTTGCAGCCCAGTAATTCGGAGAAAACAAATAGGCCTAGCTTGGGTATTCTTCAAAAAGAAATACCGGGCTAGCTATTTTCCCAAAGAACTGGTGCATGAGCATTTAGCTTTATTTATTTACTTATTTATGTTTAGGGGACCATGAGCATGTACCTGGGCGGGATTCATGTGAGAGCCTCCCTTCCAGTTAATTATGGGCTTCTCTATTGGGCCTTCATCAGTGGGCTGCATGTTATCAACAAGTGGAAAATGTGTTCCGAGTTTCAAAAAAATGTGTTCCGTACGATAAATAGTATGCGCTACGTACGGTACGGGGCACTAAAGGATCGAACCATGCAACGAATTCCAAAACATTGTGTTTGTCGTTCTAGCAACACATTTATTCAACCAACAGACGAAATATACTACTGATTGTACATTGAAAACAACAGCAGCAGCAAACGGACGAAATATACTACTGATTGTACACGTCCGCTTAGCAGGCCCACAAGTCAGTCACCAAATCTGACGGGTCCCAGCTGTCAACGGGATGAATAATTTTTTCGCAAAACAAGGAGGCACTTCCTTCCGTGCGAAGATACAGCTGGTGGGTCCTAGCTGTCAGGTGGAGGAAACATTTTTTTCAGCTTAATAAGGAGGAACTTTCCTTGCGTGCGACCATGGACCTCGTGGGTCCCAGCCGTCAGGCTCTCCACGTAAAGTCCTCTTCCGATGACTCTCGTTTGTTGACCAGGCCGCACCGAACGCAGCAAGGCGGTGGACGACGGCGAGGCCCCGGACAGGAATGACTCAGAGATGGGAAAACGCGGCAGTGGAGTCGCAGATTGAGAGGAGGAGAAGGGTTATAACTGGTTTTGTTGCGGCGTGGGGCTGTAGTCTGTGGAGAATAACAGGAGGTGTCGAGGGGTGGAGGGATAGCCTGGCCGGTGGTGGGGTAGCGCTTCACAGTGATGCGTGCTAAGCAGAGCCGCTAGCCGCCGGAGGCCGGACCAGGCGGTCCCGGCGACGCTGGAGGAAGAAGACGAGAGATTGAAGGTGCATGCCGGCCATTGGATATAAATCCAATGGCTGTGGATGACACAATCATTTGTTGACCAAGTTGACAACGCCCTGCGTAGGCTTCAACCTATTGGCCCACATGTCAGCCTGCAAAAATGTGGCATATATTTAACCCATGTTTTCTAGAATGTACAGTCCATTTGCTGGGTTGGGTGAATAAATAATTTCGTGTCAATCAGGCTCATTTATATTTTCTAAGAAATCCCAGCCCATTTGCACTTCCTTGAAATACACGTATTAGGTGGGCTCGTTATATATACGTATAATGTTATGTTAGAAGGAGCAATTAATATCAAAGAATAAACCAGAGAGGCACATTTTTTATATATATAATTAAGAAATTAGCGAGTTATTGCTCAAAATAAAAATGAGTGCGTTATTATTAAATTGGTCCTTAAAATCTTCGCAATCACCAGGATTTTCCTTGCGTGTGAGTCAAAAACAACCAGGATTTTCCTTACCAACTTACGTTAAACATTTACTTTTATAAGTTGGGATGTTTTTATAATGTATATATAAGTCTCTATAAAATATACGATAATAGTAATAATATAAATATATATAATGTGGTTAGAAGGGAAAACATAAATTGGACACGACATTACTTTTATAAGAGACCTGCGTTTTATACCCCACAGTAGGCATACTAACAAGTTCACACACAAATACAACAGAAAAGGTAAACATTCATATCAAACTCAAGTTCACAGGACACGTTCATATCCATAGCCAACATTCACAATCAACAACTCAAAAGATTCATATATACACAAGCTCAGCATATCTATGCATCCAAATGATTGATAGATCACACGACAATATTCATACATAATTTGCAAAAAGATTCAGATATACACATGTTCAGTATGTTTATGCATCCAAATGATTGAGATCACAGCCAATATGATCCATGGACGAACTTTAATTACCTAGGGTACGGACTGGTAAACGGTGTTCAATCGGAGGTACTTCTTGCTAAAATTAGTTCTTGTACGAGTAAACTTTCGAGTACATAAGAGGCATCACAGACAATCTGAACTTTTCTTGTCCACTACTTTCATCAAACCAGTTTACTGGCTCATCCTGGTCCTGTATCTTGCCAAAATTCTACATTGCAGACGAGAAAGGAGGCGGTTGAGAAAATGAACCACCCAAATTTTTTGTGCAGTTCAACTGAAATGGAGCATCCTTGGCGTGCATACTGATTAAGTGCCAGATGAATATAAGCGTCAACCAACTTGTCTGGAATCTTTAGACTCCATGCCATATAGTTCGCTACCATATGTGCCGATAACCAAAAGGCACAAGTTGGGACCAAAGACTGGACTGCGTTTTTCTGGGCTATGCACCAAGCAATATTTTTGGCGTTCACTCTCCTAACACTTGGAGTTTAACAATTGGTTGACGCCGGTTGATACTCGAATGAATATAGGCACTTCTTGTCAACATCTGATCATTTTGTGCAGTTCTACTAAAATCACCCGATGTAATGATTTGCCTGCGAGTTCAGGCTCCAAATTACTCCTTTATGAAATCGGCAAACAATAGCACAATACCAAATTACCAATACATATGACAGGCACAATAATCAGGATAAAGACCAGTACCAACCTGTGTGAGGTAGCATATCAATTACTATTTCCTTTGACTGGAAGCCGAGATAAGCCAAGTGACTTACAGCAAAGGAAGAAAGCATGCGGAGTTTAGCGACTGACAGGAAAGGACGGAAGCTGTCGAGGCAATGAAGCACCCAAAGTTTTTGTGCAGTTCCACCAAAATCGAGCATTCCTGTTGGCACATATATTGAGAGAGTGAGATTACTGTAATAGTGGGACTAGTTTGTGAAACATACACTAACAGATAGAAGCACCCTCATTATCTTAATGGGTAAAGTTAGCAACATAGTAGTCTTGCTTAAAGAGAGGTATTAGTTTATTTAATCAGTGCCAATTAGCTCAACTCAACACTCAAAGCATTGCCATTTATCATAGGTTGCAAAACTTTAACGTGCAAAGATAAAGCAGTTTCTCATGACAGTAGCATGATACAAATAGAGATGACAACAAACTAATATGGATGAAGGCCTTAGGCCCGTACCAACCTGAGAAAAAAAGCTTATTCATGTAGTCCCATAAGAGATGATAAAGCACTCACTGGAATCACACAATAGTATATATTTTTGTGCACTTCAAATGTATGGTTGAAATCACTCTTGTTTACCAGTGCTGAGATTATATCGAAAGATTATCAAGAACTTCCAGCAGAGTTAAAGCACTGGCTGGGATACAGTTCATTGTATTGTCTTGTGTAGTTCCATTTAATGTATGATTGGCACAACATGATCCCTGTTTGCACAAGTAGGAACAAGGTGAAACCTTCATTAGCTTAGTGAGAAAGGATAGGAAGACGTTAGCATATTACTCAACCAGTAGCATCAAATTCATGATGGACAATACGCAAAACATTGCCTCATTGAACCAATGGCAATAAATTGACATGCAAAACAATAGCACTATTATGTCATGACACTAATAATATTCCCTCCCTACTCCACCACATGATTCACCTCCATAGACAAACATACACACGTACATGATTCAACATAGGGTCCTACTAAAGATTTGTTTAACTCCAATAGGAAAATTAGGCAGTAATAAATTAGTGGTACTTAAGTACTCCTAATTAATTAAGTGAGACAACAGAAGTGGAAGGGCTCCCTGGAGGATCGTCTCCCATGTAAGGTAGTCGTTGCCGGAGCCCTTGAATGGCCTCGACTTGAGGCCTCTGGCTTCAGCAAGATCGCCTTGGCACTGTTTATTCTTCTTCTTCTTCCTCTTCATGCTCTATTTCTCTTTCTCCTCACCAGTTGGTGAAACCAAGTACATGATTGGCCTTCTAATTCAGAATTGGTTTTGTCAGTGAGGGAGTACAAGTGTACTAGTAAAAAACAGCATTATTTTCTCATGGCAGTCGGAAAATAGAGATGAACACATGCATTAACTATCATTCTTACCTAAAGGAAGGCTATGGCGCCAATATGGATGATGAGGATTGGAACACAGATCTCCCTTTGTGCAGTTCCACCAAAATGAACCAACTGTTCCATTCTGACATTCCAGTTAAACAGCACAAAAGTCACTTCTTTTAAGAAGAGTTTTGTGCAGTGCACCAAAAGGTCACAACAGCAACCAGGTGAATTGGATATCCCTGTTTGCACAAAAAGGCACAGAGGAAACAGTTAGAGTCTCAAACAATTATAGGAAAAAACATTTGGCTAAACTTGTCATGGCTTATAACAGTGGCATGGCTTCATTTTTACCAGGGACATTAGATTAAGAACAGCTAAGGCTGCGTTCGGTTCATAGGTTTGGTGCAGGATTTTCGTAGGAACATATTCCTACGGTATTCTGTCCCTTCCAACCGTTCGGAACACGGGAAAGGTGAATAGTGTTTCATAGGAAAGCTGGTCTGGTAGTACTGATTCCATAGGATTAGAAACATCCACGCGCTGCTCATTTTTTGGGCGGAAGCCCGAGGCAGGCTCTCGCTGCCATGCGTTAGACAGGTTGCTGTGCTGTGTTGCCGGAATAAAAAATCAACCTATGTGTGGTACGTGAGGTGAGGAAAAGAGTAGTCACTGTGCAGCTGAATAAACAAATATCATCTCATACTGCCAAGCATGCTACTCTAAAAAAACAAATCTGTACATTTCGTAGTCCATCCGAACACATTCTCTTGAGAGTTTCCTCCGGTTCGCTGTTCCATAGTTTTATACCTACATTCCTTTCCTATTCCTCTATTTTCATCAAGACCTATGTTTTCTGCCCCTTTATTCCGAACGGAGCCTAAATATTTGGTATAAGGGCATGGGACAGTGGGTGCACCAGCAGTCCAGCACCATGTACGTAAATAGGGGCATAAAGTGGTGATTCATAGTTTGTTGCCCCGAGAAACAAACATCCAAGAAACATATCTGGGTTGGTCCCATTTTTGTTCACTCTAGCCACCTACTCCTATGTGTGGATAGCAAATCTAGTCGTCCTGGTCATACCACTGTGTACAGTGTTACCCCTGTATTTCCCTTTTCGACCAAGAGACCGGTTGGATGACCAGTCCATACTACTTTCACCCCCTTTCCTTCCTGTTTGTACCAAGTCTGATGTACATACTAAATTCCCCCACCCCCACTTTATTTCTTGTTTGAACCAAGTAGTACAAGATTCGACTCCATGAACTAGCTTTAACTCTAACAATAGAAGAAAAAAATATGTGACATTGGACCATCCGATCGAGAGGGGCTGAGAGGTAGAAAATGATGCACATGCATCGACGTAGCAAGCTGGGGAAGTAGAGCTAAGGCGGTTTCGAACAAAGATATACCTTAAGGTCGTCGGGATGTGGATAGGTGGGCGGCGGGAGGCCGGATCCGCCCACAGGAAACGACGAAGGGATCGGAGGACCTCCCGCGCCGGCGCTCGGCCAGAGATAACGGTGCGGCCGGCAGTGGGTCTCCTCCCTCGCTATCGACGACGGCCTAAACGTTGCCCCTCCTCCCCTTCACCGGCGGAGGGGGATACGTCCGGATCTGTAACCAGCGGTGAGGATAGAAAGCCAGTGTTTTTTGAAGGGAGAAAGACAGTGTTAATACCCCTATCTTGTTTAGATCTGGAGAGGATGAGAGTGTGTGAATAGAGCAACCCTAGCAAGCAAGCGCGGAGGCTCCGGCCTATATATACGTAGTGAGCAACCCTAGCAAGCAACCCTAGTAAGCAAGCAACCCCTATCTTCATCAACTCGTACAAGACCGAGAAATTTGATTACTACAACGCCCTCTCCCTCGCGGACTGAGCTCCGGTGCCTTAACTGCACCTGCCTTTGGCTGCATGACAGGAGGGCCAACCACCTGTTGGGCCCACCTGTCATAGACGCAAAGGCAGGAGCAGTAAGTAGAAGCTTTCGCTACACGCCATCCCTCCTGCACGAGGTGGACGGACATGCAGCAGTGGATTCGATATTGTAGAAGTAGGAGTAACATCATTGTTCGTCTTCTTGAAGAGGTGAAGAGCCAAGCACAACCCGAATGTGGTAGTTGCGAACGCTCGCGTGGTGCGGTTCCTTGGAGTACTAGCCAGGCTCTTGCATGAGACAAAATTGCTATTGTTTAACAATTAAACTCCATTATCCATTGGTTGATACTCATTCTACATAGGTCCACGCGCTTAGCACCGTTTCCTCCTGGGGTCACCAATGTTTATTTGCTAATTAATAGCATTGCATGCAATGAACTAGCCATTGCAAGTCATTAAAAGCATGCACACCTCTCATTTCTTATTGGTTGATATGTCAAGAAACAAGAAACAAGGTAGAAGTTAATGCACCGCGCCTAAGTGTTTTGGGACTACGTATTTGGTTTTCATAAGATGACTTACACACCTAGACGGAGGGAGTAGTATAGCCCTGTAAACTGAAAAGGAGTATTTGCCTTTCTAGAGATTTCAACAAGTGACTAGACTACACCGTGTGCAGTACTCCCTCCCTTCCGGTTTATAGGGCTCAAATCTCAAATCTCATGAACCAAGGCATTTTGCGATTGGAGAAATGTATCTCGTACTTTACAAAACTACCCTAATTAACTCATGCATTAATTACGTAGTTCTCTCGTTTTCCTCTCCGCCTTGGTCGCGGTGCACAATATTGAGCACTCCTACTCCCTCCTTTCCGGTTTATAGGGCTTATCTCAAAATCTTAGTTTTTTCATTTTATAAGGCTCAATTTGGTTGTTCCCCATCACAAGTTCAGATTCCAAGGTGCATTAAATAATTGCATGCAAGTATTAAGAGAAAATTGACCAATGCATGTACTTTAGAATTATTTAAGACACAATTGTTTTTATGCCTTTTTTAGAATTATTATTTTTATACCTAGGAGCACGTGTAGAGACGGGCTCTTGCAGAGCCCACTCCTTGTCTTTGTTAATGCCTCTCTCTCCTCCACATAAGGAGTACTACTTGCTATGCATGCATGCGGCGGGCAGCTGGCATCTTGAAGGGCCAGGGCGGTGAGAGCAGGCTCCGGAAGCGCTCCGGACTCTAGCATAATTTTGGTTTTTACAGTATTTCTTTCTCCATTGACAGGTAGGCCCGCGTAGATAGATAAAGAACACGAGCTGATGAGGCGCATGCGGACAGTTTGACTGGTCAACCAGACAAATACGGAGCTATACGTTGAGCTAGTGACCGTATAATCACCATATCTCGTATACAATGATCAAAGTGAGCAACCAAGACAAGTTCGATGACCGCCAATGCATTTTACTCGGTAATAAATGACCAGGATTGAAGGGGAATCCAAATTTGCTTCGTCTTCTGTCCTTGAGCTCTTGACAAACCAATGCACTATACGGTTGTCCGGCCACTCCACCCGAGAGCTCTCACCAAGCGTCGTTCATGCCACCGCGCCGCACAGTAACCGGTAAGGCAGCGATGGCATCCCGCAGCGCCGAGTTCCTCGCCGCCCACGACCGCACACAAAATGGTAGGGAAGCGATGGCATCCCGCCGTGCCGAGTTCATCGCCGCTCGCGACCTCACAACTATGTGGGGGGAATTTGAAGATGCCAAGGCCGAATGAGCGGTAGAGCAAGAGGCGGCCAAAGCCGCACAGAGGGAGCGGAAAAGTCAGAAAGCACTCAAGAAAACAGAGGCCCGCCGCCGCAAGAAAGAAAAGGACGCGCGCGCTGCTGCGGAGAGGTCGGCGGAGATCCAAGCACGGTGGGGTGTCGCCGACAAAGCCGGGAAGGAGAACGACGGCGTCTGGCCAGCATGTGAGAAGTAGTAGTACTAGTAGTTAGTTAGTGTGTGTGTGTGTCTGAGTACGAGCATGTACCAGTACTACTAGTTACTACTGTAGTTTTTAGAGCAAATTACCAGTACATTAGCCTATACTAAATGGAAAAATTCCTATCCTAAGCATCAAATGGCATCTCTTTCTCTATAGGAATTGAGATGCATGTCATCTCACTTCCTATGATTTTCATATTCCTATCCTATGAACGAAAGGAGGCCTCTGTTGTAGTAACTACTGTAGCTAGCAGTACTGCTGGTACAGTAGTTTTCTTCAAGAAGCAGAATTCAACGAAGTCATGATGGTTCCTTCGTCCAAGCAACTTCAAAGTGGGAAGTGGGCCTGTGATTTGACGGATCATTAGTCATTGTTACTGCGGCGCGACAACCTGGGTGACTCCCTTGGAGTTCTGCGTGCATGGCAAGTGGACCAAGATGGTCGACGTCCCACATGTTGGCGAACGGAGTAGTATTCTTTCCGATATCGAGGTATAGTATCACTGCTGATTGGTTCGCAAAAAAAATAGTATCACTGCAGATTTATAATTGATTTTTATTTCTGATGAATGCTAGCATTTCAACTCTTACGACGAAGGGTGCCAAACACGGCACATGCTGGATGTCCCACACGTCAGCGAAAGGAGTCGGACATGAACAACGTGGTAGAGCCTAGCGTAAAAAACAGCGTGGTAGAGCGTCTCCACTTCTTCCACTTTTGGGTCGGAGACCACACGTAGTAGTACTTAGTGGTATGAACGATACAAAGTGCGACCTGGAGACAAAGACACGTTTTCCGCAAAAAAATGGAGACAAAGACACGTCTAGTTGGAAGGT
The DNA here is from genome assembly GCF_003073215.2 of Triticum urartu. Lineage (NCBI taxonomy): Eukaryota > Viridiplantae > Streptophyta > Magnoliopsida > Poales > Poaceae > Triticum > Triticum urartu. The sequence continues at coordinate 443,441,309 of NC_053022.1, read as the reverse complement.
CTCGGGCATACACGTAAACAAATATAAAAGTTAATATGTGCCTCCAACTAATATAGTAGTAGTAGAGTACTTAGGAACATACTCCATAACATCGCCGTGCATTGCACGTACAACATTTAGTGGTAGTACGTAGTAAGAAACAAATGTCGCCCAAGAGTTCCCTTCTCGACCTACTTTTGGGTGTTTGGTAGAGTGTATGGAGGGTGCATGAGCCCACACTAGTTTAGCACAAATACACTAGAATCATGCATGAAGAGAGCATGCATGAAGAGGGGTGTTGAGTTGAGCATGCCTGAAGAGGGAACAACTATGCTGAGACGAGAACGCAACCAAACACACCCTATATGCCACGCATGTTCATACGATTTGTGCCTTTCTACTTCACTTACTGCGCTACATTACTCAGGTTCGTACGTCCACTCCTGGGTACATGTTCGTCTCGTAGTTACAGTCCCACATGTTCTTCATATAGATGGAACGATCCTTGCATAACACGTGCACCTTGATGCTAGATGTCTCGTGTGTTGGCAAAAGGATGAACAAAGCTCATGTAAAAAAATAGAGTGTAAGAACATAGATTCCGGACGACCGAGAAGGAGCAAGGAACCTCGTGGTGGAGCATCTGCGCTCATAATATTTAATATTATTCAGCGATATAAAATTAACCAATCATCTCCACAGTGGACTGGAAGAGTACGAAACACGGCAGCCAAAGTGTAGTTACATCATACTAGTACATGGCTAACCCACGCTATCACCCTATCTCTAGTAACCCAGCAGCCTGTATCGCTTCTCCCTCCTCGTCTCTATCAAAGTGCGGCGGGCTGGCGTTTCTACCGTCTATTGAGGTCGGTTAATTATCACATGTTAGCACATGCCAAGAGCATTCTAAAAAAATTCCTTTCATCTTCCGTTTTCAAAAATAAAAAAATCCTTTCACATACGAATTTGCCTGTATGCTTTGAGCAACTTGCATGTCCTATACTGCTCCTGTTTGATACTCTAACTTAGCTAGAGGTTAGACTAACTCATGACTAACCCTGAACTAACTGTAGCCAAAGAGGTGTTTGGGTGACAGGGTTAGATTGACAATAAATGCACTTCATGGAGAGAGAAAAGTGATTTTTCAGTGGTCCCAATGAGAACTATCTCCAGTTTAAACCCTCATGGGTGGGATAGTTTTTTTTGGTGGGTTCGGTGCAACTTGCTCCAATTTAAACCCTCATTCTTGGATAGTTTAGGGCTATTTGAGCCCCAACTAGCTCAAACTAACTCTAACCCATGGATCCAAACAGGGCCTATGGCCAGTGTCGACGCGGAGCAGTCGCGTGCACGGGGAAGCGACGCTCTCTCGGCCGTCGCGCCACTTCAAAGCCGGCGCCAGTGACAGGCCGCCTCCGCTCTGGCCGGGCATTAATGCGGCACTGACGCTCCAGGGAGACGCTGACCGTTTCACGCGGGAAGCGTGCGCTGGCAAGGGAGTATAGGTTTTGAACCGTTTCAGGTGTAGTACTGGTAGTTTGCAAAACTGCTCAATTATTGCACTCGGTTTCCTAGGAAATTGTGGTAAAAAACGTTACTCCACAGTCCGCTTCCCTTCTCCTTCCTCTTCCACTTCCCGCGCACGTCCGCGGGAAGTGACCGGTCAACCCTTATATAGGAGTGCTAGCACAAAAAGATGCATGCATGGCCACTAAAATTTCCATATTAAAGCACCGCTCCGGCGGGAGTATGGTGTATGTTGTTACCTTCGGCCGACCCATGGCTACCGGGCGACGGCGACCAGAGAAGAGGCGGTGGGAGGGGAATGAATGCAGCTACTGTTTGGGTTCGCCTTCCGGCTTAAATAAATGTGCAGCATCACATGTACCCGTGGGTGCATAAATTGTAACATACGTGTCTGCTTAAGTGGGCGTCACGTAACTGGTGTGTGTGTGTGTGAGAGATTCTGAGAGACAGAGTGCGTGTGTGCGACTCTACTCTTCGGACATGTACTCAACCTTTTGCATCGGGATATAAGTATAATGGTATTTACTTTAGCTAGTGATTTATGTGGCCATGTGAACGTGGTTGTGTCAAAAAAATGTCACTTCCTGCTCGTGATTTGCGTTATATAATTACAAGCAAGATTCTCGTGCATTGCACGGAACATCAATATGCATTTTTTTTACAGAACACCTGTTGTGATTGACCCATGCAGGAGTAATCCCATGTGTAAAAACTAATGATATCTCGAGAATTTTATCAGAAAACTGGTATCTCGAGAATGTCATCGAAAAAATGAAAGATGAGAGATAAGGTGAGGAGGATTGGAGTGTGGTGGTGACTGGTAGTCGGAATGGGCGGAGGCATGGGGATGGACGGCACCGGCAGGCGGCAGCGGCCACCATGCATGCTAGATTGTTCCAGAGACTTATTCCTTTTTTAATTGCTGCGCAATGAGGTTGCAGGAGATAATGATGTGGAGAGAGGTGCGGGTATCTTTTGTAAAATTATCATAGTTTGCTTTCTATCCTCAGATATAGATCATACAGTCTGTATTACAGGATGGCAGGCACACCATCACCACCAACTCGTTTTTTATAAGGGTACAGATGATAAGTTTGCTGACTACTAAAGTAAAGTGGAATTTGTGCATGTTATGCAAGTAAATAAAGTTGATTGTTCATCATACGGGTAAGGTTGGATGAAGGGTGGTAGGAACAAATGCTCCGCCTAGAGCATGTGTGTGTGAGATGGAGTCTTAGTGTGTGTGTGGGGTGTGTGTGAGAGAGAGAGAGATGGAGTCTTAGTTTGTGTGTGTGAGAGAGAGGGAGAGAGATGGAGTCTTAGTGTGTATGTGGGGGGGGGGGCGTGCGTGCTTGCGTGTGTGTGTGTGTGTTTGTGTGTGTGTGAGAGAGAGAGATGGAGTCTTAGTGTGTGTGTGTGTTGGGGGGGTGCGTGTGTGTGTGTGTGTCGCGGGGTCCTCTGTGGTGGATGTAATTTAAGTGTCCATGGCTTTCATCATAGAGAGGTGATGTGTATGGCAGAGGCCACCAACGATGGGGTGCGAGAGAAAAAATCCCCGTAGAGATGGAAGAGAAGGTGTGTGCGCGTGAGAGGAGTCGACTTCGAGAGAACGTGTTTGTTCGAGAGACACCGAGGAATACTACTATATATCAATGGTGCATGTAGGCGGGAATTAAACTAATGGATGGTCTTATTGGTTTCAGGGATATAGGGGAAGAGTGAGAGGCGGGGGGTAGCTAGAAGGAGATTGTTAAGTGTGAGTGTGTGTTTTACCCATCCAGGCGGAAGTTATGTGCACAAAAGAGGAGAACGATTTGATGTGGCGTTAGGATTGAGGGTAATTAACTACGTATGGAGACATAGAGACCTTGAATGTGCATGTGTGAGAGGTATACATGTATACGTGGGATGTGTGTGTGTGTGCACGCGCGCATGATCGAGATAAAAGAAAGAAGACATAAGTCATAAGATCAACGACATGGGAGAGACGGATCGGCATGACAATATGCATGCATGTGAGAATGCATGGAAGAAGTCCCAACAATTGAGCATGTGTTTTTGTCTTTAAGAGATAGTGGCGTGGGCTGGAGCATGCATCTATGGCGAGCAGAGGGAGTGAGGCGCAACGATTGTGCAAAAGAGACCAACCTATAAATGCATATGTATGGAGAGACATATATAGTGTGGGTGATAGGAAGCAAGACTCCGTGCGAGAAAGAAATGTTGACGGAGAAACTACAGATAGATACAGAGATGGAGATGCTAGCTAGAGGGACATCCGCTAGTTTGGGTGTTGGAGATGACCGTCGGGTGGTTCAAAGGGTGAAGTTATATATGTGTGTGAGAGGGCACTTGACTGCATGTAGAGAGAAACATATGTAGTGTGCGTAATAGGAATCAAGAGTGAGGGCGAGAAAGAAGGTTGATGGAGAAACAGATAAATAGAAAGATAAAGATGCTAGCTAGTGTGCGTTAGAGATAGGAGTATAGTGGATCAGAAGGCTGGGTTATGTGTGCGGGTGTGAGAGAGATAGAGAGAGGGTGCGTGTGAGTCACATACAAACAGATATCAGAGAGAAATGAGATCCAGAGAGACGGAGTTTTGTGTCTGCGAGAGAGAAAGATATTTCACAACGAGAGTGATAGCTAGAGAGACATATGAGGTAACGCAAGATATCTCTAGGGAGAGAGGGTGTGTGTGAGCAACATATAAGAGAACAATGGAGAAATATGAGACCCCGGGAGACAGAGTTTGTGTTTGTGTGTGAGAAAGAGATATTGAAGAGGAAGAGTCATAGGTTCTCATATCTAAGGAGAGAAAGACATCTCTATATGAGGGGTGTGCGACTGGAACACATGGGAATAGTAGAGAGAAATGAGACCCCGGGAGACAAAGTTTTGTGTTTGTGTGAGAGAAAGAGATTCCACATGGAGAATCATAGTTAGAGACACATAGCAGGGAGCGAGATATACTTAGAGAGAGATAGAGTGATGAAGGTCGAGGGAGAGAGTACCGTCAGTGTGTTACGAAGATAAAAGATCATTGTCGACATACAGGTAGCACGAGAGATACCTGAGAGACGATGAACGCGTATAGGTCCAGAGAGATAGTCCTATATAAGCATGAGTGATAGCTATATGAGACGAATATCTGGATTAAAGGGGATTCAAATATTTAAACTGGAGATCACGACATCGATAATATCATAACACAAATTGGTGTCATGCATAGTCATTTGAATTTGGGCACACGTGTAATGTTATATAGTTTATCAATATTGGTGATCCATAGATTCTTCAATTACAAACACTGCATGGTTTATATGCAATTAATGTCTAAACGGGATTACACTATATGTTGCGTGTGTGAAACACATTATACATGTTTGAGAAGCAAAAAAAACCCGCATGAAACACACATTAATTGGAGACAGTTAGCGAGGAATGCATACATTGGATTTCAACATAAAGTGGTTTCAAATATTTGAAAATCCAAATTGATGGATACAACCTTATGAATCTGAGATCATGCCATTTGTAAGTAAACCATATTTATGTATAAATGGTGTTGTGCTTTTGAAAGTATATATAAAAAAATGATGTATATAGAATGTAATTCCAATTGAAAATGGATCCTGCCCTAAAAAATAGAATACAAACGGGATTCGAATTGAGTTGGCACGGTAAACGTGCACTCTGCAAAATTTGAACGAAGCGGGGAAAGTCGCAGTAACCCCGCCCGAAACCAAAATCTGCGAGATGGAAATCACTACTGCCTATCCCTGCCACGCAAAGCCTATATGCTGGATTTCTATAGGTTTCGATAGGGGTAGGTTTGTAATTTCAACCAAACGTGACGTAACCGCCTCTCACCCGGATTCATACACGGTGGGTGCCAAAACACAGTGTGTCCTTGGCCGAAATCGACTCCCTCCCCGATTCATATTCATACACGGTGGGCGCCAAAAACAAACTCTCGTCGGCAAATATTCGGTGTATACGAGATTACCGTTCTATCCCCAACCGACTAGTGTCGCTGTGATGTAGTAGAAATTTGAAACGGGGGATTGATGACCCACAAGTATAGGGGATCTATCGTAGTCCTTTCGATAAGTAAGAGTGTCGAACCCAACGAGGAGCAGAAGGAAATGATAAGCGGTTTTCAGCAAGGTATTCTCTGCAAGTACTGAAATAAGTGGCAACAGATAGTTTTATAATAAGGTAAATTGTAACGAGCAACAAGTAACAAAAGTAAATAAGGTGCAGCAAGGTGTCCCAATCCTTTTTGTAGCAAAGGACAAGCCGGAACAAACTCTTATAATAGGAAAAGCGCTCCCGTGGACACATGAGAATATCGTCAAGCTAGTTTTCATCACGTTCATATGATTCGCGTTCGATACTTTGATAATTTGATATGTGGGTGGACCGGTGCTTGGGTGTTGTTCTTACTTGAACAAGCATCCCACTTATGATTAACCTCTATTGCAAGCATCCGCAACTACAACAAAAGTATTAAGGTAAACCTAACCATAGCATGAAACATATGGATCCAAATCAGCCCCTTACGAAGCAACGCATAAACTAGGGTTTAAGCTTCTGTCACTCTAGCAACCCATCATACACTTATTACTTCCCAATGCCTTCCTCTAGGCCCAAATAATGGTGAAGTGTTATGTAGTCGACGTTCACATAAAACCACTAGAGGCTAGACAACATACATCTTATCAAAATATCAAACGAATACCAAATTCACATGACTACTAATAGCAAGACTTGTCCCTTGTCCTCAGGAACGAACGTAATTACTCACAAAGCATATTCATGTCCATAATCAGAGGGGTAATAACATGCATAAAGGATCTGAACATATGATCATATGATCTTCCACCAAATAAACCAACTAGCATCAACTACAAGGAGTAATCAACACTACTAGCAACCTACTAGCACCAATCCCGGACTTTGAGACAAGAATTGGATACAAGAGACGAACTAGGGTTTGGAGATGAGATGGTGCTGGCGAAGATGTCGATGGAGATTGCCCTCTCCCGATGAGAGGAGCGTTGGTGATGGCGATGGTGATGATTTCCCCCTCCCGGAGGGAAGTTTCCCCGGCAGAACAGCTCTGTCGGAGCTCTAGATTGGTTCCGCCTCGGTTCCGCCTCGTGGCGGCAGAGTCTCGTCCTGAAAGGTTGCTTCCTCTTTTTTTCTCATCGAAAGACTTCATATAGGAGAAGATGGACGTCGGAGACCCACCAGGGGGCCCACGAGGTAGGGGGCACGCCCTGGTAGGGGGGCGCGCCCCCCACCCTCGTGAGCAGGGTGTGGGCCCCCTGGACTTCATCTTTGGCGAGGATTTTTCTTTATTTATTTTAAGATATTCCGTGGAGTTTCAGGACTTTTGGAGTTGCACAGAATAGGTCTCTAATATTTGCTCCTTTTCCAGCCCCAGAATTCCAGCTGCCGGCATTCTCCCTCTTTATGTAAACCTTGTAAAATAAGAGAGAATAGCCATAAATATTGTGACATAATGTGAAATAACAGCCCATAATGCAATAAATATCGATATAAAAGCATGATGCAAAATGGACGTATCAACTCCCCCAAGCTTAGACCTCGCTTGTCCTCAAGCGAAAAGCCGATAACAATAAATATGTCCCCATGTTTAGAGGTAGAGGCGTCGATAAAAATAAAATACGGACATGAAGGCATCATGATTATTCTCATAACAGCAACATATATAGATTTTGTCATATGATTACTTATGTTCAAGCGATGATCTATTCACAATGCAAAAGTATGAATCATAAACCTTATTGGGCTCCAACAAACTATAATTTCAGTCATTGAAACAATTGCAATAATTGCTAACACTCATAATTGCTAACACTCACGCGATACTTGTGTTTATGGAGTTTTAATCAGACACAGAGAAAGATAGGGGCTTATAGTTTTGCCCCACAACCTTTTACCTCAAGGGTAATGTCAACAATAATGGTTCATGCACCCCTACATCCAATTAGATATATATATCATGTTCTTTCCAACATGCTAAGCTTGCCAAAGGATAAAGTGAAAAAGGAAAGGTGAAGATCACCGTGACTCTTGCATAAGGTGGAAGATAATAATAAAGGATAGGCCCTTCGCAGAGGGAAGCAGAGGTTGCCATGCGCTTTTATGGTTGGATGCACAAAATCTCAATGCGAAAGAACGTCACTTTATATTGCCCCTTGTGATGTGAACCTTTATTATGCAGTCCGTCGCTTTTATTACTTTCACATCACAAGATCGTATAAAGCTTATTTCTCCCACACCAATCAATCATACATATTTAGAGCAATTTTTATTGCTTTGCACCGATGACAACTTACTTGAAGGATCTTATTCAATCCATAGGTAGATACGGTGGACTCTCATGGCAAAACTGGTTTAAGGATATTTGGAAGCACAAGTAGTATTTCTACTTGGTGCTGAGAATTTGGCTAGCATGAGGGGGAAAGGCAAGCTCAACAAGTTAGAGGAACCATGACAACATACTTTATCTCAGATATAAGAAAGACATAACTCATTATGTTGTCTTCCTTGTCCAACATCAACTCTTTAGCATGTCATATTTTAATGAGTGCTTCCAATCATAAAAGATGTCAATGATAATATATCTATATGTGAAACCTCTCTTTCCTTATTACTTCCTATTAATTGCAACAATGACCAAAGCTATGTCTGCCAACTTCCAACAACTTTTAATCATCATGCTCTTTCTATGTGAAGTCATTACTCTCAATAAGATCAATATGAACTTGTTGTTTCTTTTTATTCTTTTTCTCTTTTCTTTTATTCACCCAAGATCATGGCAAAATAATCAGGCCCTTGACTCAACACTATTCTTTATTATATATAACTCACGTACTCTATTACATAGAGAGATCATAAAGCAAAACTCAAAACTAGATCATGCCATAAACTTTATTCTACTAGATCAAGATACTACTAATAGGATCGAACTAAGAAAAACGGTAAAGATAGGAGTTGTGATTGTGATACGATACCGGGGCACCTCCCCCAAGCTTGGGAGTTGCCAAGGGGAGTGCCCATACCCAGATACTCAATTATTCTTTGTTGGAGGAGACGGTGGAGGTGTTGTTGATGATGCGGGCTTGTCATCCATCTTCCAAGGCATAGGTTCACCATCATAGAAAGATGATCGAGTCTCCGGAATCCTCAAATCTGCAGCCAAACTCATTCTTTTGAATCTATATTCATACTCACAGTTTTGGTTTTGAAGGTCATAGACTTGGGCTTGGAGGTGCTCGATCTTCTCATGTAGCTTGAAGATGGCCTCCTCGGTATTCTTGGCATCCGGCTTGTAGTTGTTGGTGAACTCCGCGAGCATCATGTGGCTAGCGTTGATTCCACGCTCCACCATCCTTTGGCACTTGAAAACTTGTTGCTCCACTGCTTCGAGCCTTGTCTCCATGCTTCCGGTCCCCTTTGGTCCCTCTTCATCGCGGATGTGCAGCAACCCATCACGCATCTCAATGGTTTGAGGGTGTCGCAACACCTCCGCGAGGTAAGGGTTGATGACCTTCTCAAAGAACTTGTCCTTGGAGGCGCTTGGGGCCGTCATGATAACTTAGATCTGTCAGAAAAACAGCTCGAAACAAGAATAGGAGATTTTTGCGTGATACGGGAGTCAAAACCTTCGTGAGAATATATAATGAATTTTTACCGACCAAAATACGTAACGTGCAAGAAAACGGAGTCCGGAAGGCATACGAGGCGCTCACGAGGTATGGGGGCGCGCCCAGGGGGTAGGGCGCGCCCACCACCCTCGTGGGGCCCTCGTGTCCTTCCCGGGCTGCTACTTATTTTTCTATTTTTATAAATATTCCAAAACGGAGAAATATTGCCTTAAAAATTGTTTTGGAGTCGGTTTACTTACCGTACCACATACCTATTCCCTTTTGGAATCTGAAACATTCCGGAAAGTGTCCCTTATGTATTCCTCCGGGGTTACAGTTTCAATAATATTGGTTTCAACATTTATGGGATTACCTGAGATATAATGTTTGATTCTTTGACCGTTTACCACCTTTGGATTTGTGCCTTCGAAGTTGTTGATTTTTATTGCACCGGAACGATAGACCTCCTCGATAACATAGGGGCCTTCCCATTTAGAGAGAAGTTTTCCTGCAAAAAATCTTAAACGAGAGTTGTATAGCAATACATAATCACCTACATTAAACTCACGCTTTTGTATCCTTTTGTCATGCCATCTTTTAACTTTTTCTTTAAATAACTTGGCATTTTCATATGCTTGGGTTCTCCATTCATCAAGTGAGCTAATATCAAATAACCTCTTCTCACCGGCAAGTTTGAAATCATAGTTGAGCTCTTTAATAGCCCAATATGCCTTATGTTCTAGTTCGAGAGGTAAGTGACATGCTTTTCCATATACCATTTTATATGGAGACATACCCATAGGATTTTTGTATGCAGTTCTATATGCCCATAATGCATCATCAAGTTTCTTGGACCAATTATTTCTATACCTATTAACAGTCTTTTGCAAAATTAATTTGAGCTCTCTATTGCTCAATTCTACTTGACCACTAGACTGTGGGTGATAAGGAGATGCAATTCTATGATTAACATCATATTTAGCATGCATTTTACGGAAAGCACCATGAATAAAGTGTGAACCACCATCATTCATCAATTATCTAGGGACTCCAAACCTCGGGAAAATAACTTCTTTAAGCATTTTAATAGAAGTGTTATGATCAGCACTACTAGTTGGAATAGCTTCTACCCACTTAGTAACGTAATCAACACAATTAAAATATGTGTATATCCATTAGAGGCAGGAAAAGGTCCCATATAATCAAAGCCCCAAACATCAAACGGTTCAATAACAAGAGAATAATTCATAGGCATTTCTTGACGTCTACTAATATTACCAATTCTTTGACATTCATCACATGACAAGACAAACTTACGGGCATCCTTGAAGAGAGTAGGCCAATAAAAACCAGATTGCAATACCTTATGTGCAGTTCTATCTCCAGCGTGGTGTCCTCCATAAGCTTCGGAGTGACACTTGCGTAGGATCTGTTCCTGTTCATGCTCAGGTACACAACGTCTAATAACACCATCTACTCCTTCTTTATAAAGATGTGGGTCATCCCAAAAGTAATGTCTCAAATCATAGAAGAACTTTTTCTTTTGTTGGTATGTGAAGCTAGGTGGTATAAACTTAGCAACAATATAATTAGCATAATCAGCATACCAAGGAGTACTACGAGAAGTACTTATAACATTTAATTGTTCATCAGGAAAGCTATCATTAATAGGTAGTGGGTCATCAAGAACATTCTCTAACCTAGACAAGTTGTTTGTTACGGGGTTCTCGGCTCCTTTTCTATCAAAAATATGCAAATCAAATTCTTGTAGCAAGAGAACCCATCTAATAAGTCTAGGTTTAGCATCTTTCTTTTCCATAAGGTATTTAATATCAGCACGATCAGTGTGAATAGTTACTTTAGAATCAACAATATAAGGTCTAAACTTATCACAAGCAAATACAACTGCTAAAAGTTCTTTTTCAGTAGTAGCATAATTTCTTTGAGCATTGTCTAGAGTCTTACTAGCATAATGAATAACATTTAATTTCTTATCAACTCTTTGCCCTAGAACAGCACCTACAACATAATCACTAGCATCGCACATAATTTCAAAGGGTAAATTCCAATCAGGTGGCTGAACAATAGGTGCAGAGACTAATGCTTTCTTAAGTATTTCAAATGCTTCTACACAATCATCATCAAAGACAAATGGTATATCTTTTTGCAATAAATTAGTCAGAGGCCGAGAAATTTTTGAGAAGTCCTTAATGAACCTCCTATAAAATCCAGCGTGACCAAGGAAACTTCTTATGCCTTTGATGTCCTTGGGACATGGCATCTTTTCAATAGCATCAAGTTTGGTTTTATCAACTTCAATACCTTTTTCAGAAACTTTGTGCCCCAAGACAATACCTTCATTAACCATAAAGTGGCACTTTTCCAAATTCAAGACAAGATTAGTTTCTTCACATCTCTGCAAAACTCGATCAAGATTGCTCAAGCAATCGTCAAAAGAGGAACCATAGACCGAAAAGTCGTCCATGAAAACCTCACAAATCTTTTCACAAAAGTCAGAGAATATAGCCATCATGCATCTTTGAAAGGTAGCAGGTGCATTACATAAACCAAAAGGCATACGTCTATAAGCAAAAGTACCAAAAGGGCAAGTAAAAGTAGTCTTTGATTGATCTTTAGCCGACACAGGTATTTGAGAGAAACCAGAATAACCATCTAGAAAGCAATAATGTGTGTGTTTGCATAATCTTTCTAGCATTTGATCAATAAAAGGTAAGGGGTAATGATCTTTCTTAGTAGCTTTATTTAATTTTCGGAAATCAATTACCATCCTATAACCTGTGATAATTCTTTGTGGAATCAATTCATCTTTATCATTAGGAACAACAGTAATACCTCCCTTCTTAGGGACACAATGGATAGGACTTACCCACTCACTATGAGCAACGGGATAAATTATACCTGCCTCAAGAAGCTTGAGTATTTCTTTTCTTACCACTTCTTTCATTTTAGGATTCAGACGTCGTTGAGGATCACGAACTGGTTTGGCATCTGCTTCCAAATTTATTTTATGTTGACATAGAGTGGGACTAATGCCCTTAAGATCATCAAGAGTATATCCAATAGCAGCACGATGCTTCTTCAGAGTTTTCAATAATCTTTCTTCTTCATGCTCTGAAAGGTTAGCACTAATAATAACAGGATATATCTTCTTTTCATCAAGATAAGCATATTTAAGATTATCAGGCAACGGTTTAAGCTCAAACACGGGATCACCCTTGGGTGGAGGAGGATCTCCTAAAATTTCAACAGGCAAGTTGTGTTGCAGAATAGGTTCCTGTTTAAAGAATACTTCATCTATTTCCCTTCTTTCATTCATGAACATATCATTTTCATGGTCTAGCAAATAGTGTTCTAAAGGGTCACTAGGAGGTACAGCAATAGAAGCAAGACCAATAATTTCATCCTTACTGGGTAATTCTTCCTCACAATGTTGTTTACTAAATTTAGAGAAATTAAACTCATGAACCATATCATCCAAGCCAACAGTAACAACATTCTTTGTGCAATCTATGGTAGCATTGATAGTATTTAAGAAGGGTCTACCAAATATAATAGGACAAAAACTATCTTGTGGGGAAGTAAGAACAAGAAAATCAGCAGGATATTTAGTTTTCCCACACAAGACTTCAACATCTCTAACAATTCCAATTGGTGCAATAGTATCTCTATTGGCAAGTTTAATTGTGACGTCAATATCTTCTAACTCAGCAGGTGCAATTTCATTCTTAATTTCTTCATATAAAGTATGCGGTATAACACTAGCACTAGCACCCATATCACATAAGCCATGATAACAATGATCCCCTATTTTAACAGAAATAACAGGCACGCCTACCACGGGTCTATGTTTATCTTTAGCACAAGGTTTAGCAATTCTCGCAGTTTCACCTTCGAACTGAATAACATGCCCATCAATATTATCAGACAAGAGATCTTTAACAATAGCAATATTAGGTTCTACTTTAACTTGCTCAGGAGGTGTATATGTTCTAATATTGCTTTTACGAACAACAGTTGAAGCTTTAGCATGATCCTTTATTCTAACAGGGAAGGGTGGTTTCTTGACATAAGAAGTAGGAACAATAGGATCATTATAAGTGACAGTCTTTTCTTCAACTTTAATAGGAGCTAATTTTACTTCTATGGGAGGATGATATTTAAACCACTTCTCCTTAGGGAGATCAACATAAGTAGCAAAAGATTCACAGAAAGAAGCTACTATCTCAGAATCAAGTCCATATTTAGTGCTAAACTTACGGAAAATATCAGTATCCATAAAAGATTTAACACAATCAAACTTAGGTGTCATACCTGACTCCTTACCTTTGTCGAGGTCCCAATCTTCAGAGTTGCGTTTAATTCTACCCAATAAGTTCCATCTGAATTCAATAGTCTTCATCATAAAAGAGCCAGCACAAGAAGTATCAAGCATGGTTTGATTATTATGAGAAAGCCGAGCATAAAAACTTTGCATAATTATTTCTCTCGGGAGCTCATGATTGGGGCATGAATATAACATTGATTTAAGCCTCCCCCAAGCTTGAGCGATGCTTTCTCCTTCGCGAGGCCTGAAATTATATATATAATTGCGATCACGATGAACAAGATGCATAGGGTAATACTTTTGATGAAATTCCAATTTCAATCTTTTATAGTCCCACGATCTCGTATCACATAGCCTATACCATATCAATGCATATTCCTTTAAATATAAAGGGAAGACCTTCTTCTTAGCAACATCATCGGATACACCTGCAAGCTTAAATAATCCACAAACTTCATCCACATATAATAAGTGCTCATCAGGATGCTTTGTTCCATCTCCTGTAAAACGATTAGCAAGCAGTTTTTCCATTATACCCGAAGGAAATATAAAAGGAGTTTCATTTTCAATAGGTTCAGTAGGTTGAGGAGCAACTCTTTGCTCTACTGGACGGGGTGAAGATACCCCGAACAAGCCCCTCAGAGAATTACTTTCCATAGTAACAAGTGACAGTAAATTTCAGCACACTATATAAATTTTTCCTTACCAAATTCCACCCACCAGAAGCGCTACACTCCCCGGCAACGGCGCCAGAAAAGAGTCTTGATGACCCACAAGTATAGGGGATCTATCATAGTCCTTCCTATAAGTAAGAGTGTCGAACCCAACGAGGAGCAGAAGGAAATGATAAGCGGTTTTCAGCAAGGTATTCTCTGCAAGTACTGAAATAAGTGGCAACAGATAGTTTTGTAATAAGGTAAATTGTAACGAGCAACAAGTAACAAAAGTAAATAAGGTGCAGCAAGGTGGCCCAATCCTTTTTGTAGCAAAGGACAAGCCGGAACAAACTCTTATAATAGGAAAAGCGCTCCCGAGGACACATGGGAATATCGTCAAGCTAGTTTTCATCACGTTCATATGATTCGCATTCGATACTTTGATAATTTGATATGTGGGTGGACCGGTGCTTGGGTGCTGTTCTTACTTGAACAATCATCCCACTTATGATTAACCTCTATTGCAAGCATCCGCAACTACAACAAAAGTATTAAGGTAAACCTAACCATAGCATGAAACATATGGATCCAAATCAGCCCCTTACGAAGCAACGCATAAACTAGGGTTTAAGCTTCTGTCACTCTAGCAACCCATCATCTACTTATTACTTCCCAATGCCTTCCTCTAGGCCCAAATAATGGTGAAGTGTTATGTAGTCGACGTTCACATAACACCACTAGAGGCTAGACAACATACATCTTATCAAAATATCAAACGAATACCAAATTCACATGACTACTAATAGCAAGACTTCTCCCTTGTCCTCAGGAACGAACGTAATTACTCACAAAGCATATTCATGTTCATAATCAGAGGGGTAATAATATGCATAAAGGATCTGAACATATGATCATATGATCTTCCACCAAATAAACCAACTAGCATCAACTACAAGGAGTAATCAACACTACTAGCAACCTACTAGCACCAATCTCGGACTTTGAGACAAGAATTGGATACAAGAGATGAACTAGGGTTTGGAGATGAGATGGTGCTGGTGAAGATGTTGATGGAGATTGCCCTCTCCCGATGAGAGGAACGTTGGTGATGGTGATGGTGATGATTTCCCCCTCCCGGAGGGATGTTTCCCCAGCAGAACAGCTCTGCCGGAGCTCTAGATTGGTTCCGCCTCGTGGCGGCGGAGTCTCGTCCCGAAAGGTTGCTTCCTCTTTTTTTCTCATCGAAAGACTTCATATAGGAGAAGATGGACGTGGAGACCCACCAGGGGGCCCACGAGGTAGGGGGCGCGCCCTGGTAGGGGGGCGCGCCCCCCACCCTCGTGAGTAGGGTGTGGGCCCCCTGGACTTCATCTTTGGCGAGGATTTTTCTTTATTTATTTTAAGATATTCCGTGGAGTTTCAGGACTTTTGGAGTTGCACAGAATAGGTCTCTAATATTTGCTCCTTTTCCAGCCCCAGAATTCCAGCTGCCGGCATTCTCCGTCTTTATGTAAACCTTGTAAAATAAGAGAGAATAGCCATAAATATTGTGACATAACGTGAAATAACAGCCCATAATGCAATAAATATCGATATAAAAGCATGATGCAAAATGGACGTATCAGGGCTAAGTTTGTAAATTTCCTCGCATTTGAGACAAGCGCGCCTTGAATACATGGTTCCCCCCTTCCTCTCTACCTCCCTTTTCCCCATTCGTACTCCGTGGGTGCCAAAACACCCTCTCCACCCCACCCTCCTCCGTCCGCCGCCGCCGTCCGCCACCCCATCCACCGCCGTCCTCCTCCACCATGCCGGAGCTGATACCCCGACGCCGCCGTCCATTACAAGAGATTGACCTCTCTCATCCACGGCTTCGGACCGGGATCCTTGCATCCCGTCCTCTCGCTTCATCCCCGCCGTCGTCCACCTTGCCGACGCCGCTCCTACGACCGTCTTGTCCACCGCGCCCCGCCGCCACCGTCTACCCTCCTAGATCTGCTTCCACGCCGTCGACAGCCATCGCTACCGCAACACCGTCAAATTCTCAGCAGATGCGTACACCACGCCGCACCAGAGGCGGTACTCTTTCGTATCTGCTCAACTTATTTATCGCAGCAAGAAAATAGATCTCCACTGCTTTACTCTGATTTCTTGTCTTGGTTGTGAAGTTGCCTTTGTCCGGTTTGCACCTTCAGGTCCGCCATGGCACGCTCAACACCATACTCGCAATGCTCATGGTTTTCCCCTTTTATATTCCACACTAGTTAAATCACAGTAGACTAAATTTCAAAATTGGGTCAGTCGATTTTTCAGAGCTCGCCGGAGTTCGCCGGTGCGATCGAAGGGGCTCGAGTGGGGACGGTGGTTTTGGGGGGCAGTGGTGGGGCCTCGTCAAACAAAGAAAACTCAACGCAGGTGGAGGCGGGGGTGGGGTTGGTGGTGGCGGAGGAACACAGGCGGTGGGGCTGGTGCTTCGGCCGGCGGCCCGTGCGGTGTTCTGTATGTGAAGCACAGTATGTTCCTTGTCAGGAAGGGGAGTAGGGACATCTGCAGTCTAACAGCTGATAGAGCTGGCCTGTACGTGATCGATAGGCTTTCAATTACTAGCGGCAATACAACACCGTAATTTCCAGCCAGTTCCACTTTTCCGATTTATATATCCTGGTTGTGGTGTACCCCTGTTATGTACACTATGATCTGCCTAGTTTGCGTGTGCTCTTGTTATCATGGTTTGGCAATAAACTCTCTATACAGTATATTATGAACCTATCATCTGCCAGCTATCCTTACTTCTAGAGCCTATTTTTTGTGTACTTGTGCCAGATTATATAAATGCACGCACCATATTACAGCACACATGAGCTCTCTCATCAGAATCCAGTGATAGCACACAAGTGTTTACAGGGGCGCCCCTATATTAGAATATCATCTGCATTACAAAGATAATCTCACAACTATTTATGTTTT
Source organism: Triticum urartu (assembly GCF_003073215.2). Lineage (NCBI taxonomy): Eukaryota > Viridiplantae > Streptophyta > Magnoliopsida > Poales > Poaceae > Triticum > Triticum urartu. Next base: position 443,424,150 of record NC_053022.1, on the reverse strand, counting down.
CATGATTCTCAGATATCATACACAATTACAATGAATATCAGAATCCGCGCATCAGAAGAATATTGTAGAACACTGCAATGACTTACAAAATTGGCACCAAGGCATTGAGTGCCATTCTGGAAGCAATGAAATTCGTACGCTCCCCACCTGTTGATTCTTGTTCAGAATATCATCCTAATGACTATTCTAACCTCAAGGAGTCAAAGGCAGATGGCCTGTCCTGTTCACCCATCAAGGTGCCTGTTCTAATTTGGCAAGGTTTTATTGATTGCGCATATCTTGCATATGTTGTCTTGCATTTCTTCTACTTTGTTGCACCGCCATCTGCTTAGTTTACTCATCATATATGTCGAGATGCCATGCCCATCCATTATCAATACATATTCCATCTGTCATTGTACCATGTTTTTCCACTCAAATGCTTACATTAGTGTAGAATATATCCAATGTCAATGTTTTTATCAATTGTTCGCTCTAAATTATCTGATCTATATGAATGGTTACATTAGTGTAGAATATATCCAATGCCAATGTTTTTTTAGCTCTGCATTGTTCTTGTAAGTACATGATGTCCTTTATCAGTGTACTTATAATGACATGTAGGTGTTCATGTACCATCACTCTGCATCTTATTTTCCTTTGCCCTCCATTTTCTACACATCAGATCTATATTTACTCTTACCATAAGGTTGGTACTGAAGAAGTTCAGCTGTGCATTGCTCTTGCCTATACCTTTTGCCTGTATCGCTACACTTACATTTATAGCTACTTGGTTATGTAGCATCACTCTTCATCTTATCTTAAATATTCTCCATTTTTTCGTATATTATCACATCTATATTTACTCTTAACAAAATGTAGAATAAAGGCAATGCTTTTGAAGAAGATTCTGTGGTAAACTTCTTGAATTGCCCCCCCCCATCAGCATGGACAAGGCCTTTATAGAGCTTGTCTTCACCAATAATGTAAGTTTGTCAATCTCAAGCCTTCAAACTTTGTTGTATATATTTGGTTAGGCATGACTGCAACAGCTATTTATTTTTGGTGTTTGCATCAAATTGCTTGTTTAAAGTTTATTATATGTAGTTCATAAACAAAAGTTCGTCCTTTCTTAATTTAAGTTTTCAGTTGTACAACCAAGTTCCTTCTTCATACCATGTAAATTAAACTATACAGAGCGAGTGATCTTCTTTTGCACTGCATGTATGCTTCTGTTCTTCATCTGTAATCCAGTGGTGTGGTGAACCTACCCACTACAGCATAATGTCATATTCAGCAATGTCTTAACTATGAACAATGTCATGTCATTCTACTATTATTTAAACCATCTCTTTATTTGCCAATCTGAAATGGTATAAATTGACAGCACACTAACCATTGATACTTATGAGTTCTTGATCTGTAATCCAGTGGTGTCGTGAAGCTGCCAACTCCTTCACAATGTCATTTCCTGTCATGTCTTAACCTGAACAATACCATATTGTGTTAATGCAAATTTAAAATGTGTCACTTTATTCGCCAGTAAGAAATGTTATGAATTGTCAGCACTGATACTTTTATGTGCAAAACATGTCATCTGCCTGCTTGTTTATCTTTCAGAGTGAGGAAGATATAAGTGTTGAACAAGCGCGGTCTCATCATCTTGCTCAGCTGCTTGCGCTGCAGCTCCCCAGCAGGGCTAACCTTTCTTGAACTCTATTTAAGTGCTGTCGGTTTTGTATATTATTTTGTCGGCGTGTTTATTTGCACTGGTGGCGATTTTTGATGCCAAGTGTATGTAATCTGCTGTCTGCTTGTGCTTTATTATCATAGTGGCGAACTTTGATGCCCAGTGGATGTAATATGCCGTAATTTCTTTATTGTATAGTATAGGTTTTTTCTTATTCACGATGCTGCAGTTATTTTACTGTATATATATCCTGTCTTCGCAGTAAACCGGCCAAACCGTAAAATTACGGTACATAATCGGACCGTCATGCAATCACGATGTAGGTTGGGCCTGAAATGTGCCGATCAGCTCACGGGCCGGCAGCAGCCCGAAATGAACCCCGGCCCATGATTGTGCGAATCAAATCACGGGCTTTTAATAGGCCGAAAAATTGTCTCGGTCCTTGTTTGGCCCAATCAGATATCGGCTGCGAGCAGGCCGGATGCAAACCGGGCCGTAGTTAAGCCCAACTATATGAATGGCTTTTAACAGGCTGAAATTAATATAGGGCCGAAATGTTAAACGAGCCCTTAACAGGCCAAAACTAATATCAGTCCGAATTACTAAGTGGGCCTTTAGCAAGTGGGCCCAAAAGCATAGTGTCCAGTTGATGGGCCGAATCTGATACGGGCCATAATTGAGCCCAAAGCCTCTTAAAGGGCCGGACCTGATCTGGGCCGTAATTTGGCCCAGAACGTTGTAGGCCTTTAACGGTCCGGATCTCATATGGGCCACTATTAGGCCTGGAGCGTGGCAGGCCATTAATGGACCGGATCAAATATGGGCCGGCATTTGGCCCAAAACATGGCAGGCAGTTAATGGGCCGGCCTACTAGGGTCCACAAAATCTTGTGGGCCTACAGCTGGGCCGACCCGTTAATGTCGACGAAATCTCGTGGGCCTTTAGCTGTGCCGGCCCATTATGACCCACAAGAATCTTGTGGGCTTTACCTGGGCCGGCCCATTATGGCACAAAAAAAATCTTGTGGGCCTTTACCTGGGCCGGCCCATTATGGCCTGCAAAATCTTGTGGGCCTTTAGCTGGGCCAGCCCATTATGGTCCACCAAATCTCGTGGGCCTTTAGCTGGGTCGGCCCATTATGGTCTGCAAAATCTTGTGGGCCTTCAGTTGGGCCGGCCCATTTAAACTTGATGGGCCGGTCCACGTGTCAACATATCATAGGCGCGTCTCGCCCATTGGATGAGTTGACACGTGTCTCCTCCAGCCAATGATGATTTTACACGTGGAAAATCCCCATTGGTCGGGGCTGTTAACGGGTTATCGGATCCAAAACCCGACCCGATAGCTTAACGGCATTCTGTTACGGTGGATGCCATGTGTCAGTCACCCTTGACGAAAGCACTTCTGTGACGCGCGATTTATTGTCATGGAAGTGGATACTTCCGTGATGATAATTTTGGTAATGTCATGGAACACTTCTACGATAGCACATGTATGACTATCTTGATTCTGTCATAAATTTGTCATGGATGTACATGCAAGACAAAAAAAAGTGACCTACTGTGACAAACACGTATCATCACGGAAGTGTATTTTTTTGTAGTGCATGATAAATGTTTATTATTCATGCCAGAATTGTATTAACCGAAAACTTAGTAGATGTGTGAATACATAGACAAACAGAGTGTCCCTAGTATGCCTCTACTAGACTAGCTCGTTAATCAAAGATGGTTAAGTTTCCTAGCCATAGACATGTGTTGTCATTTGATAAACGGGATCACATCATTAGAGAATGATGTGATGGACAAGACCCATCCGTTAGCTTAGCACTATGATCGTTTAGTTTATTGTTATTGCTTTCTTCATGACTTATACATGTTCCTATAACTATGAGATTATGTAACTCCCGAATACCGAAGGAACACTTAGTGTGCTATCAAACGTCACAACGTAACTGAGTGATTATAAAGATGCTCTATAGGTGTCTCTGATGGTGTTTGTTGAGTAGCCATAGATCGAGATTAGGATTTGTCACTCCGATTGTCGGGGAGGTATCTCTGGGCCCTCTCGGTAATGCACATCACTATAAGCCTTGCAAGTAATGTGACTAATGAGTTAGTTACGGGATGATGCATTACGGAACGAGTAAAGAGACTTGCCGATGACGATATTGAACTAGGTATGATGATACCGACGATCAAATCTCGGGCAAGTAACATACCCATGACAAAGGGAACAACGTATGTTGTTATGCGATTTGATCGATAAAGATCTTCGTAGAATATGTAGGAGCCAATATGAGCATCCAGGTTCCGCTATTGGTTATTGACCGAAGATGTGTCTCGGTCAAGTCTACATAGTTCTCAAAGCCGTAGGGTCCGCACGCTTAACGTTCGATGACGATTTGTATTATGAGTTATGTGATTTGATGACCGTAGTTTGTTCGAAGTCCCGGATGAGATCACGTACATGACGAGGAGTCTCGAAATGGTCGAGAGGTAAAGATTCATATATTGGAAGGCTATATTCGGACATCGGAAAGGTTCCGAGTAATTCGGGTATTTTTCGGAGAACCGGGGAGTTACGGGAATTCACCGGGGAAAGTATTGGGCCTTATTGGGCTTTAGTTTAAAGAAGAGAAGGGACAAAAGGGGAGGCAGCGCGCCCCCCATGGGCTGGTCCGAATTGGACTAGGAGGGGGCGACACCCCCTCTTTCCTTCTCCCTCTCCCTCTCCTTCCTTCTTCTCCTACTTGGACTAGGAAAGGGGGAAACCTACTCCTACTAGGAGTAGGAATCCCCCCTTTGGGCGCGCCCCTTGAGGCCGGCCCTCCTCCTCCTCCCCTCCTTTATATACGGGGGAGGGGGCACCCCATAGACACACAAGTTGATTTCTTAGCCGTGTACGGTGCCCCCTTTCATAGATTTCTACCTCGGTCATATTGTCGTAGTGCTTAGGCGAAGCCCTACGTCGGTAACTTCATCATCCTCGTCACCACGCCGTCGTGCTGACAAAACTCTCCCTCAGCCTCAGCTGGATCTAGAGTTCGAGGGACATCACCGAGCTAAACGTGTGCAGATCGCGGAGGTGTGCGTTCGGTACTTGATCGATTGGATTGTGAAGACGTTCGACTACATCAACCGCGTTACTAAACGCTTCCGCTTTCGGTCTACAAGGGTGCGTAGACACACTCTCCACGCTCGTTGCTATGCATATCCTAGATAGATCTTGCGTGATCGTATGAATTTTTTTGAAATACTGCGTTCCCCAACAAATACTACTAGTACGGTGGTGATTTGAACTACTTCTAGCAGCCTCTCCTCCGCCAAGCGCACTCAGTAAGAGGCAGAGGAGGAGGAGCCTATCGACGAGCTGGAGAAGTGAAATCCGGCGCCTGCCGCTGCTGCAGTTATAGCAACGCCCAGATCGAACGCCCTCTGCCACTCCAGATGACCCCTCTCGAAGCGGCGGGACTCCTCCTGAAAGTGCGTTATATCGACTAGAGGGGGGGTGAATAGGCGATTTTTATGAAAGTCTTCAAAACGTGAGAGTTATGAAGACAAACAGCGAAGATTATGCCTATTACTATGCAGCGGAAGTTAGATTACACTAGGCCAGCCATGGTCATGTATTCAATAGAGTGAAAGCACAATGACAAACAACTGCAGTGTAATAAGGATCATGTAGAAAGAAGTTATGAAGCCAAACAGATCATACATTCATGTTGTGAAGACAAAAGATAAAGCAAGCATGCAATGGCTTCACAATGTGTAACAGTAAGAAAAGGAAGTGAAGATGAAACCAGTGACTCGTTGAAGACAATGATATGTTGGACCAGTTCCAGTTGCTGTGACAACTATATGTCTGGTTGGAGCGGCTAGGTATTTAAACCTTAGGACACACAGTCCCGGACACCCAGTCCTGAACACACAGTTCAGGACACCAAGTCCTCACCGTATTCTCCTTGAGCTAAGGTCACTTAGTCCTCGCCCAATCACTCTGGTAAGTCTTCAAGGTAGACTCCCAAACCTTCACAAACTTCGTTCACTGGCAATCCACAATGTCTCATGGATGCTCTGAACGCGTCGCCTAACCGTCTGGAGGATTCACAGTCCTCAAGTGTAATAAGTCTTTAGATCACACAGACAAGAAGACCTAAGTGATGCCCAATTTGCTCTGGCTCTGGGTGGTTAGGGCTTTTCTCCTCACTAGGAATTTTCTTCTCAAAGGCTTCGAGGTGGGTTGCTCTCAAACGACAAAAGCCGTGCACTGAAATCTGAGCAGCCAACCGTTTATGGTTGTGGGGGTGGGCTATTTATAGCCACTTGGCAACCCGACCTGATTTGTCCGAAATGACCCTGGGTCACTAAGGAACTGACACGTGTCTCAACGGTCAGATTTCAAACTCTCATGGCAACTTTACTTGGGCTACAAGCAAAGCTGACTTGTCCGGCTCTGGACAAGATTCGCTCTCATTGTCTTCACTCGAAGACATAGGTTTTTGGTTTAGGCATCACTTCAGTCATTCTGACTGGTTCTCCTGGACCCCACTTAACAGTACGGTGGTTCCTATGACTCAACACAAAAGAAAAAGAACTACAAAGTCTTCGAGCTCCATAGGCTTCATAACGTGTCTTCTTTTGTCATAGTCTTCAATGTGAATATCTTCATATACCACCTTTGCTTCAATGTCTTCATACATTTTTAGGGGTCATCTCTGGTAGTAAAACCGAATCAATGAGGGACTTCTACCTGTGTTATCCTGCAATTCTCACAAACACATTAGTCCCTCAACTAGGTTTGTCGTCAATACTCCAAAACCAACTAGGGGTGGCACTAGATGCACTTACAATCTCCCCCTTTTTGGTGATTGATGACAAACTAGTTGAAGTTTTCAACGGGGAATATAGTCTGTGAAATTGTAAAGGATAAGGAATTGTCTTCATAAGTTGCACGGGCTCCCCCTGAAGATGTGCATATAAGTTAATTTGCTTTTGGAATGCAAATGCACATGGCAGGTTGTATTTGGAGATCCACTTCAGCTTATGATGACAATCCACTATGCATGTGAAAGTATATGAAGATAATGACATGCATAATGGAAAATGGACGTCTGCAGAATGATCTAAGTGCGGAATTTATCGTCGCACATGCGGAATTTATCTTTGCAAAAACAGAGTGACAAACAGGTAGCAGACAACCATCAAGTCTAAGTGTTACAACTCAAAGAAGCAAATGTAGCAAAAACGGGAGTTGTAAGAACGAAGCAAAATGTAGCAAAATATAAGGGCACCCGCCCATATTGACCCGCTTGAAGACTATAAACATCATATGCTTCTCCCCCTTTTGTCAGTGATGACCAAAAAGGTTTGAAGACATAGAGTTTTCTACCCGTTCCCAGGAGCAGCAGGGTCGTTGGAGGTGTGTGGCGGTGCAGACGAGCTTGGAGGTGCTGAAGCAGGTGGTGGTGATGTAGCATCATCTTCTTCATCAATGATTCTGGCAGTGACTGTGGCAGCAGATGAAGAAAACTCAGAGTCTTCAAGTGATGGTGTGTTGCGCATCACAGCCCTTCTAGGAGGTGTGGTGTCAAACTTGAATCGCTCTGTGAAGCCATCCTCTTCAAGTTCAGCTTCAGTACATATCATTGAGAGCCCTTTTCATGTACGACGGCAGGTTTCATGTGTAACGAAGGCATTCTTGGTGGCAAGGTTTCGAAGACGATTGACATCCACCAAGAGGCTTTTCATCTGACGCTTTAGCCAGTCGTGATGCCTATCTTGCTTTTGGTGAAGGGCCACAAGAAGCTCTCGGTCAGTGAGGGCATGAGCGCGCTTCTTGGGTCTTTGAGCATTTGTGCTGTCTGTGGCTTCAGTAGATGCTGGGTGTGGCGCACGTGTAGTGCCAGCCAACGGATACACCCTGGATATGGCTTCAACACCTTCATCATTCTGAGTGAAGCTCTGGTGTTCTGCATTCTGAAGACTTATCGGTTGCTTGGCAGGCTCAGGATATACAGCTTCAGTAGAGGTATCCACATCTGGCAAGAAGATCCGATGGTTTCGGGCTGAGGGCTGATACGAGATCGCAGAGTGCAGTTTGATCAGCCTCATCACCCAAGGAGCATAGAACTTCAAACCAAATAATTCTGAGCCTGACGCTGCAAGTTGGCGTATGAAGAGATCCTGTGCGTTGAAGCATTTGCCATGCAGGATATAGAATATGAGAGTCTTCATTGCACCCTCAATCTTGGCATGTGGAGAGTGTCCCTTAATGGGCCAGAGAGTCCGCCGGATGATGTGATATATGGTCCTGGGCAGGTACTCAAGGTCTTCAACGAAGAACTCAGTTGGATAGGGTGCATCATGAGGCAGTGGCTTCATCATTGAGAGCATCTGACTCATATTTGGTTCAGGCCTCTAGAATATGCTCTCAATAGCTTCAGAATGTGGTTGATAGCCTTCCTCAAAGAATTCGCCAGGAGTGGGCAGGCCGGTGAGCTCAATGATATCAAATGCATTGGCTTCATGATGGACATTGCCGGTCATCCACTCCAGGACACAAGTCTTCGGATCTCTGTTGTATCCTTTAATGTGGAGGGTGGCATAAAACTGAAGCAGAAGCTCTTCATTCCAGTGCTCTTCATCTGTGACAAACGGCAGCAGACCCACTTGCTTAAAGCAATCCAAGGCTTCCTCAAGACATGGCAGACCAGCAATGGCTTCAACCTCAAGGCGCTTGTGTGGGAAGATGCGACCTTGGTTGTATAGGATGCTTGAGTAGTAGCTGCGCCGAGGATAGCTCCAGAACCTATCTGATACAATCCTTTCCCTTGAATAGGGGTTCTTGGAGCTGTTGAAAAATGTATTGTCTGCCTTGAAGCTATTAATATCAAAGGAGCCAGGTGCTGATGCAGGACCTGGGAACCTTGGCAGCCTTGGGACTGGCTTCTGAACATGAGGCCTGTGCTCAACATGGTAATCAAATTGAGGACCTACAGGAGACTCAGGAACAGAAGTGTCTGGCTCAGTAGCTTCGCTGTCTGCTGAAGCATTTGGTGGGGCGGGCTCCACATTGGCTTTAGTGTTTGTGGTGGCAGCCTCAACATTTTCTTCCTCCGGTTGTGTAGTTGGAGGGACAACCTCAGGCATGTTCTCTTGGAGAACTGCATCTTGATGTAGCGGGGGAGTGGGTTCTGGTGGTGCTTCTTCATTGTCTTCGGCTGATGCAGCCGGAATTTCTTCAGTATGAACTTGAGGCCTTGGACCTTTGCGAAGCCTACAGAACACAGACGACGCTTGTGGGGTTGGAGTGGGCTGGTCCTCAAAGTCTTCTTCCTCCTGAGGGCGATCCGCCCATGACTCATCTTGTGCCATTGGCGTCAGAGGACGACCAATGCTGGTGAGTTTGCTTGTTTCAAGCTGAGGAAGGGCTGCACCATCTTGTACATTGTCCTGGTGACCAATGTCTTCAGCAACGATGGGGTCGGCTGCTGGAATGTCTTCTGCTTCAGGAGCCTCTGTGGAAGCAGGCTCATGAACTGTCAATTGGCGTTCTGGGTTTGGGCGAACCATAGAGATAGGTTCAACCATCAAGGGCTCTATGGGAGCAGCCCGAGATTTCTTGACTTTGCACTTCTTCTTGCTGGGGTCAGAAGGAGAGGCTTCAGAGTGTTTCCTCTTCCTAGCTTCAGCCTCTGCATTCCGTGTCTTCTTAAGCTCTGAAGCGGTTGACCGGCTCTTTGGCTTCGAGCTAGTCGTGGCGGTTGGGAAGACAATCGGAATAGCTTCTTGTCTTGGTGCCTCTGGTTCATTGACAGCAGGCTGCTTCTTCTTCTTCGCGGCCATCTTGGGGTCGATGCCAGGACGCCCAAGTGCCTTGCGCTTCTCGGCCTCATTGTAGGCCTGCACACATCGTTCTGCCAGAGACTTCATCCGCTCACGCGAGCCCTGAGCTTCAGCATGCTTCTTCAGGAAATTTTCCTTGAGCTCATGCAACATGGTTTTGAAGCTCTTCACTTCCTGCATGCTAAGCCTGGCCATGTGCTTCTTGAACTGAGCCTTTTCATGATCAATTTTCTGCTTCAGCTCAACTATGCGCTGAGCAATGGCAAGTTCTGAAGCAATTGCGCCTTGGAAGGCGACGCTGAGGCCGACAGGCAGCTGCAGATCTTCGAAGCTTATGTCTGGGGAGGCAAACCATTCGTCGATGAAGTTGTGGATGATGGCGACATCAAAGAGAGGCAAATTGTTGAAGATTTCAGCTTCTTCTTTGCTTTTGATAAGCTGCTCTAGAGCGTCATCTCCAAGATCTTCATCGCTTGATAGATCAATGGCTTCGCTGCGCAGAATGACAGCAGCAGTGAGCTCTTTGCCGGTTTGTTGCTGGGGCTCCTTTTCTTTCTGGGGCTTGGAGACGCGGGATACGTCTTCAGACTGCACACTGACTTCAGGAGGTGCAGTTTTCAATGGCTTCGCCCTTGAGATTTTTGAGGCAGGGGCTGGCTTTGAAGCTTTTGGCTTCTTTGACTGCTTTGGCTTCGGCATAGCAGGAGCTTCATCAGACTCAGAGTCAGCTGGAGGGTCATTCACAGCAGTCCCTTGGACTAAGATGTGGGTGATCAGGCCCTCAAGATTTGCAAACGGACCGATGATATTGGGTTCTGCGTAACATGTGCCATCTGCCCTTGGTGCTGAGGGGCCAGGGTTGAAGTCTAACCCAAATTTCTTCTTGTTCAGCTTCGCTGACTGTTGAGCAAACTGGAAGTTGCGCTTGAAGAGATTTTCGTCACGACACCAGAGGAGTGACGATGGATGCGCATCATCAGGCTGTGGTCCTCGGACCATGCATGGGTAGAAGCCTTGAGCAATGGCTTCACCTCTGGTCTTGGGTATGAGATTCTTGTAAAGGATGTCCCCCCATGGCTTCTTGATGGCACATTTCTCAGCATACTCCTGGGTGACGAAGCGGTATTTGAACCACTGTTCTGCCCAATAGCGTCGAATCCATTGGATTCGGGTCTTGCGCTGCCCATAGCTCTCTTCTGGATCTGTTTTGTACATTTCTGCCAAGTCTTCAGGCAGATCTTTGGAAGTTCCTTCACATCTCTGTCTGGCCCCCTTCCTTGCTGCTGCTTCTGAAGCCATAAACTTTAACTTGAAAGGCTTCAAAACTTTCAAATGCTTCAAAGGCTTTCCTTTTCTGGACCAACAGGAACTGGCTTTAGGAGAGTTTATGTGATGCTGTAGGAATTCTGCAAATGAATGCAGACTATGAGAACCGAAGGATTCTCCCACGGACATGTACCTATGACAGCATTAAGGTGTGAGGGAAGGGGAAGAGGTCATATGCATTCTCAGAAGGTTTTGAAGATTAATCAGTTTAGAAGGCATTGACCTCATCGTGCGAAGACATTCACTCATAGATAAGAAGTTGGTTCCAGATTTGTACGAACCCACAGATCAGTACAAGTGAGGAATCTAACTACTTTATGAAGCACAAGTGAAATATACTAGGCATGTTATGAGATGCAGATTGAGAGATCTAACTTGTGTGAAGATAAACCTCTTATGGTAGAAAGTGACAGAACCATGAGATCAAAAGGGGCTGTAAAAAGAGGTTTTATTTACCACACTTGGAACTGCTAGACGAAGTGGGAGATGATGCCGAGCAGTTCAGTCCTCCGTGCCCTAACTTGGCGACGGAAGACACCTACGGCGACGGCGGAGAGAACGATGTCCGCGATCGGCGTGAAGACGGCGTCGGAGAAGTTGCGGCAGCGAAGCGCTTCGTCGCCGGCGTCGTCGAGTTCTAGCGGTGGCGCTAGGGTTCGTGCGAGGGTGGAAGAAGGAGATAATGACCGCGGTAAGTGTGAGTTTATAGGCTCAAGGGTGGCACTGTGCTATTACACAGGTGCCCCTGGCAATTCGCATCTGAGGAACGCGTGGCCAGTTTGCGGAAGTTTTGGGTTTGTTCCACGTCCCACGCACGCCTGAATTGTCGGGCGGTCGTTCCTGCTTCTCCGGATTTTATGTGGAGGAATGAGCATTGAAAACGGACTTTATGGTTGTCTCTTTATCTTCTGCTGACAAGGACGCAGTGAAGACATTCGACAGTTTCAATAGAATGCATATGACTTGGAGAGATAGAATTTGAGATGGAAAGCATAGAGAGATTAGGGTTCGATCACATTCACTTAGTTCAAAAGATTCAACCAAGAAGACATAGCTATAAGTGAATGCTGTAGAGGACAGAACACTAGTATGTATATATCTATATAATCAACGTAGTGAAGATAATCATGAAGACATATTGAGTTCGAAGCCAAACCAAATGTGAAGATATTGCAAGGTAACGCCATGAGGGAAACACTTCAAAATAGAACATTTGGTGGTGGCGTTACCCACCGTATAGGAAGTATTAGACCCAGACACGGTGCACAATTATCGTGGCGCTCCGAAGTCAAATTCCACATTAATGTATTCACACTTAGAATGTATGTCTTCATTGATTGAAGATATACTTTACTTTGTGTGTTGCACATCTAAGTCGTCAATATGCATAAGTGTTAGGATGTGTGCCTGATCACAGGACATTTGAGGATTCCAAGATATTTAGCTCACATCGTAACTTGCAAAACCTCTTCTCATCCAAGGGCTTGGTGAAGATATCTGCCAATTGCTCTTCAGTGTTGACGTGTATGATATCAATGTCTTCCTTCATAACATGATCTCTGAGAAAGTGATGACGAATTTCAATGTGCTTTGTCTTCGAGTCCCTGAACTGGGTTGTTGGCAATCTTGATGGCGCTTTCGTTGTCGCAGTAGAGTGGAACTTGCTTCAGATGAATGCCATAGTCCTTGAGTGTTTGCTTCATCTACAGAAGCTGAGCGCAGCAAGATCCAGCAGCAATGTATTCAGATTCAGCAGTGGAGAGAGATACACAGTTCTGCTTCTTTGAAGACCAACATACAAGTGATCGTCCCAGAAAGTGACATGTGCCTGATGTAGACTTGCGATCAACCTTGTCACCAGCATAATCAGCATCCGAAAATCCAACCAAATCAAACTCTGAGCCCTTTGGATACCATAATCCTAGAGTTGGGGTGTGAGCCAAATATCGAAGAATTCGCTTCACAGCTAAGTGATGCGACTCCTTTGGTGCCGCTTGAAATCGAGCACACATGCAAACACTAAGCATAATATCTGGCCTAGATGCACATAAATAAAGCAAAGACCCAATCATGGAGCGGTATACCTTTTGATCGAACTCTTTACCATTGTCGTCAGGACCTAGATGATGTTTGGCTGGCATTGGTGTTGTGAAGCCTTTGCAGTCTTGCATACCGAACTTCTTCAGGCAATCTTTGAGATACTTCTCTTGAGATATGAAGATGCCATTGCGTTGTTGTCGTATTTGAAGACCAAGGAAGAACTTCAGCTCCCCCATCATGGACATCTGATATTGCTCTTGCATCATATATCCAAACTCTTCACTGTACTTCTAATTGGTGCAGCCGAAGATAATGTCATCCACATATATTTGGCACACAAACAGTTCACCATCATATGTCTTCGTGAAGAGAGTGGGATCCAGGGAACCAGGTATGAAGCCTTTGCTCTTCAGGAAGTATTTGAGTGCGTCATACCAGGCCCTAGGGGCTTGTTTGAGGCCATACAGTGTCTTGTTGAGCTTGTATACCATGTCAGGATGTTTTGGATTTTCAAAGCCAGGTGGTTGTGCAACATACACTTCTTCTTCAATCTTGCCATTGAGAAAGGCACTTTTCACATCCATTTGATATAGAAGTATGTTATGATGATTTGCATAGGCCAGCAGTATGCGTATGGCTTCAAGCCTAGCCACAGGAGCAAATGTTTCATCGAAGTCAATGCCCTCCACTTGAGTATATCCTTGAGCAACGAGACGAGCTTTGTTTCTGACAACTTGACCATGCTCATCTTGCTTGTTGCGGTATATCCATTTGGTGCCTATTATGTTGTGCTTCCATGGATCAGGACGCTTAACCAGTTCCCATACATTATTCAGTTCAAACTGTTGAAGCTCTTCTTGCATAGCTTGAATCCATTCAGGTTCCATGAAGGCTTCTTCAACTTTCTTGGGTTCTGATATTGATACGAATGCGAAGTGCCCACAGAAATTCGCCAGTTGAGTTGCCCTTGAACGAGTGAGTGGACCAGGTGCATTGATGCTGTCAATTATTCTGTCAATTTGCACTTCATTGGCAACACGAGGGTGTACAGGGCGAAGACTTTGCTCTTGCTGATCTGTGTTGTAGTTGGGAGGAATGTCTTCAGGCTGAGCATTGTCTTCATGTTGATCAGGTGCTGAGATGATAAGTTCTTCTTCAGGATGAGCTTCAGAAGTTATAATCTCTCCAGTTCCCATAAGCTTGATTGATTCATTAGCTGGAACTTCATCTAGCACATTTGGCAGTTGCTCTCTTTGTGAACCATTTGTCTCATCGAACCGCACATCCACTGTTTCAACCACTTTGTAATGAAAGAGATTGAAGACTTTGTAGGAGTGCGAATCCTTTCCATATCCAAGCATAAAGCCCTCATGTGCTTTTGGTGCAAACTTTGAGGTGTGGTGTGGGTCCTTGATCCAGCACCTTGCTCCAAATACTCTGAAGTAACTGACATTTGGCTTCTTGCCAGTTAGGAGTTCATAAGATGTCTTGTTCAGAAGCTTGTGAAGATAAACGCGATTGATTGTATGGCATGCAGTGTCAATAGCTTCAGTCCAGAATTTTCTTGGAGTCTTGTATTCATCTAGCATTGTTCTGGCCATCTCAATGAGTGTTCTGTTCTTGCGTTCGACGACGCCATTCTGCTGTGGCGTGTACGGAGCTGAGAATTCATGTGTGATGCCCAAGGTATCAAGATATGTATCAAGGCCAGTGTTCTTGAATTCAGTGCCATTGTCACTTCTGATGTGCTTTATCTTGGCGCCAAAATTGTTCATAGATCGATTGGCGAAGCGTCTGAAGACATCCTGCACTTCAGTCTTGTAAAGGATTATGTGCACCCACGTATATCTAGAATAATCATCAACAATGACAAAGCCATAGAGGCAAGCAGAAGTAGTAAAAGTTGAGTAGTGAGTGGGACCGAAAAGATCCATGTGGAGCAGTTCGAAGGGTTGTGTAGTGGTCATGATTGTCTTCGAAGGATGTTTTACCCTTGTCATTTTCCCTGCTTCACAGGCACCGCATAAGTGATCTTTCTTGAACTTGACGCCCTCGATGCCTATGACATGCTTCTTCTTCGCAAGGGTGTGGAGGTTCCTCATGCCAGCATGCCCAAGCCTCCGATGCCAAAGCCAGCATTCTGAAGCTTTTGCAAGAAGACATACTGCCAGTTGTGGCCCTGCTGAGAAATCTACCACGTACAAATCATCTTTCCGATACCCTTCAAACACTAGAGACTTGTCAGATTCCATTAGTACCAGGCAACGATATTTTCCAAACATTACGATCATGTTCAAATCACAAAGCATTGAGACAGACATTAAGTTGAAGCTAAGGGATTCAACAAGCATGACTTTATCCATGTGTTGATCCTTTGAGATTGCAACTCTACCTAGACCCAATACCTTACTTTTACCAGTGTCAGCAAATGTGATGTGACTCTTGTCGGATGGACGTAAGGTTGAGTCCATAAGAAGGCTTCTTTTGCCAGTCATGTGATTTGTACACCCACTGTCAATAATCCATTCTGAAGACTTTGAAGTCGCTGGTGTCGTACCCTACAGTGCAGTTAGGGGGATAGGCTTCACGAAGAGAATTGTGAAGCAAAAACATTTGACGAACCAGTGGGTTACGAAAACTTAGATCCAGATTAGGACTAATAGGGAGAGTAGCATGCGATTCAGGAACGAAGTACATAATGATGCCATTTGGGCATTTTATCTTGCGCCCCACAAGATTTTTAAGGTCCCCAGCAATAGCATCAAAAGATTTTGTTTTTGTGCTGGAGACCTTTCCCTGCAAAAGAGAGTTAAGCTTTCTTAACCACCCACATCTTCAAGGGTGGCTTAGAAGCTATAAGTCTAAGTGCAGCATCTGAGAATTTTGGCTTTGAAGCCTTAGCAAACAGTCTAGCAGGTGGACAATAATACTCATAGGAATAAGCAGAATAATTTTTGGTCATATGAACATGACGGTTCGAAGAACCGCTCTCATATTCGTATGCCTGAGTATGGTTTCCCTGCAAAACATTTGCGTTAGTGTGACTCAGGTGAGTCCTCTGTTTGTATGAAGCCTTTGGACCGTATGAAGCCTTTGGTCTGAGGTTTGTCTTCTTCAAGTGAGATGTCATGAAGACATTCACAGGAAGATTTTTCAGACACTTTTTTGGAACCCAGATCTTCTTCATAGGCGGTCCATTCCTGCAGTTAGTACCAATGTACCTGGCAAACACTTCACCATTCTGATTCTTAAACAGTTTATAGTTTGCATCAAAGGATTCATCAATGATAATGGGGTTAGCACAAGTGAAGCCAGATAAATTGGATGGATCTGCTGAAAGTTCCTTTGCAGCAACCCATGTGGTTTTGGGGTACTGCTCAGGTTTCCAGTAAGAGCCATCTGCGTTTATTTTCCTCACGAACCCAACACCCTCTTTCCTGGGTTTTCGGTTCAGAATCTGCTTCTTGAGGACATCACATAATGTCTGATGTCCTTTAAGACTTCTGTACATCCCTGTTTCAAGCAATGTCTTCAACCTAGCATTCTCATCAGCAATAGCAGTGGTATCCTCAGCAGAGGGGTTAGTTACCACATCAGCAGTTGAAGATATTGCAACAGCAGTAGCAGTGGAACATTCAGCAACAGAAGTAGCATTATCACGCTCAATGCATTTAAGACATGGTGGTTCAAATCCTTCCTGAGAGGGACTGATCTGTTCGGCGCGAAGTGACTCGTTTTCCTTTTGAAGATCTTCATGAGCCGCTCTCAATTTCTCAAGTTCTTGCTTCCTTTGAAGATAATCATAGGAAAGCTTTTCATGAGTCGTTGAGAGAGTATCAAGACGATCTTCAAGTTCCTGATACTTAACGTGAAGATTTTTTATGTCTTCAATTAAGGATTCAGATCGAGTCATTTCAGCACCCAACAGATCATCGCTTCTGTCTAACAGTTTTTAAATATGTTCCATAGCTTTCTGTTGTTCAGTTGCAATTTTAGCAAGTGTTTTGTAGCTGGGTTTTGAATCACAGTCAGAGTCATCGTCACTAGATGTTTGATAGCGAGTAGTGCGTGAGTTTACCTTGGCACCGCGTGCCATGAAGCAGTAGGTAGGAGTGGAGTCGTTCTTGTCATTTGCATCGGCGTCGGTGATGCAGTCATTGTCTTCAGTGTTGAAGATGGACTTGGTGACGTATGTTGTAGCCAGACTCGCAATGCCAGAATCAGACTCCTCCTCAGCCTCCACCTCCGCCTCCTCAGAAGAGGACTCCTCCTCTGAATCCATTTCCTTGCCAACAAATGCACGTGCCTTGCCAGATGAGCTCTTCTTGTGTGATGAAGACTTTGAGGAAGATTTGGAATAAGACTTTGAGTATTTCTTCTTCTTCTTGTCGTCAGAATCATATTCCTTGCTCTTCTTCTTCCTTCTGTTCTCATTGTCCCATTGTGGACACTCAGAGATGAAGTGTCCAGTTTTCTTGCACTTGTGACATGTTTTCTTCTTGTAGTCATGAGCAGAAGCTTCATCATTCCTTGAGCTTGATCGTGAAGATTTTCTGAAGCCTTTCTTCTTGGTGAATTTTTGGAATTTCTTCACTAGCATTGCAAGTTCTCTTCCAATGTCTTCAGGATCATTAGAACAGCTGTCAGATTCTTCTTCAGATGAGGAAACAGCTTTTGCCTTCAAGGCACGAGTTCGCCCATAGTTTGGACCGTAGATATCTCTTTTCTCAGAAAGCTGAAACTCATGTGTGTTGAGCCTCTCAAGTATGTCAGACGGATCGAGTGTCTTGAAATCAGGACGTCCTTGAATCATCAGGGCTAGGATGTCAAACGAACTATCAAGTGATCTCAGCAGCGTCTTGACGATTTCATGTTTGGTGATCTCAGTGGCGCCGAGGGCTTGAAGCTCATTTGTGATGTCAGTGAGCCGATCAAATGTGTGCTGGACATTCTCATTGTCATTTCGCTTGAAGCGGTTGAAGAGGTTGTGAAGAACACTCATTCTTTGATCTCTCTGGGTTGAGACGCCTTCATTGACCTTGGAGAGCCAGTCCCAGACCAGCTTGGATGTCTTCAAGGCACTCACACGGCCATACTGTCCTTTTGTCAGATGGCCACAGATGATATTTTTGGCAGTAGAGTCCAGTTGAGTGAACTTCTTGACATCAGCAGCAGTGACACCTTCTCCAGCCTTGGGAATGCCGTTCTCGACGACATACCATAGGTCGACGTCAATGGCTTCAAGATGCATGCGCATCTTATTCTTCCAGTAGGGATATTCAGTTCCATCGAAGACGGGGCACGCAGCGGAGACTTTGATTATCCCTGCAGTCGACATAGCTAAAACTCCAGGTGGTTAAACCGAATCACACAGAACAAGGGAGCACCTTGCTCTGATACCAATTGAAAATGCGTTATATCGACTAGAGAGGGGTGAATAGGCGATTTTTATGAAAGTCTTCAAAACGTGAGAGTTATGAAGACAAACAGCAAAGATTATGCCTATTACTATGCAGCGGAAGTTAGATTACACTAGGCCAGCCATGGTCATGTATTCAATAGAGTGAAAGCACAATGACAAACAACTGCAGTGTAATAAGGATCAGGTAGGAAGAAGTTATGAAGCCAAACAGATCATACATTCACGTTGTGAAGACAAAAGATAAAGCAAGCATGCAATGGCTTCACAATGTGTAACAGTAATAAAAGGAAGTGAAGATGAAACCAGTGACTCGTTGAAGACAATGATATGTTGGACCAGTTCCACTTGCTGTGACAACTGTACGTCTGGTTGGAGCGGCTAGGTATTTAAACCTTAGGACACACAATCCCGGACACCCAATCCTGAACACACAGTTCAGGACACCAAGTCCTCACCGTATTCTCCTTGAGCTAAGGTCACTTAGTCCTCGCCCAATCACTCTGGTAAGTCTTCAAGGTAGACTCCCAAACCTTCACAAACTTTGTTCATTGGCAATCCCAATGTCTCTTGGATGCTCTGAACGCGACGCCTAACCGTCTGGAGGATTCACAGTCCTCAAGTGTAATAAGTCTTTAGATCACACAGACAAGAAGACCTAAGTGATGCCCAATTTGCTCTGGCTCTAGGTGGTTAGGGCTTTTCTCCTCACTAGGAATTTTCTCTCAAAGGCTTCGAGGTGGGTTGCTCTCAAACGACAAAAGCCGTGCACTGAAATCTGAGCAGCCAACCATTTATGGTTGTGGGGGGTGGGCTATTTATAGCCACTTGGCAACCCGACCTGATTTGTCCGAAATGACCCTGGGTCACTAAGGAACTGACACGTGTCTCAACGGTCAGATTTCAAACTCTCATGGCAACTTTACTTGGGCTACAAGCAAAGCTGACTTGTCCGGCTCTAGACAAGATTCGCTCTCATTGTCTTCACTCGAAGACATAGGTTTTTGGTTTACGCATCACTTCAGTCATTCGACTGGTTCTCCTGGACCCCACTTAACAGTACGGTGGTTCCTATGACTCAACACAAAAGAAAAAGAACTACAAAGTCTTCGAGCTCCATAGGCTTCATAACGTTTCTTCTTTTGTCATAGTCTTCAATGTGAATATCTTCATATACCACCTTTGGCTTCAATGTCTTCATACATTTTTAGAGGTCATCTCTGGTAGTAAAACCGAATCAATGAGGGACTTCTACCTGTGTTATCCTGCAATTCTCACAAACACATTAGTCCCTCAACTAGGTTTGTCGTCAATACTCCAAAACCAACTAGGGGTGGCACTAGATGCACTTACACCTCCTAGATCCCCGCATTCCACACCATTGCGGCGGCTTCTGTTGCGGCCACGGCGGCAGTGAGACTCTTTGCATGCTCAACTAGGCACTCCTCCTCCCATAGGAATTTGATGTAGCGCGCAAGGACGTTTACGGACATGCGGGCCTCCACCTCCCGCCTTCGGGCCACGGTGGCGAAGCGGGTGATGACCCCGGTGGTCAAAGGTGGGGTGGTGGCCACGACGGCCACCTCCCGTCTTTGGGCCGCGGTGGAGCAAGTGTTGGCCACGGCGACCGACGGTGGGGTGGCGGTCAAGATGGCCACCTCCCGCCTTCGAGCCGCGGTGGTGGAGTAGGTGATGGCCCTGGCGGCCGATGGTGGTGTGGCGGCCACGACGACCGGCGGTGGGATACTTGGCTGGGACCGGCGGTGATTTTTCCTGTAACGAGTGATTGATTTTGCTAGGGATCTACAATGCTGGTGGTTTTTGCTGTGATTGGCGATGGATTTTGCTGCGACCGACGAAATTTTTTGCTCGAACAACGATGATTTTGATGCAATCAGCGGTGCGCCCTGAGCCACGGCACAACAAGGGATGTTGTAACCTTGTTACGATGAGTTACAATCGTCCCTGATGGGTGTGGGCGGCGCTCGAGGCGTGCTCTCTCCTTGCGCGGGGTGTGATTTTGGGGCCAAATAAAAAAGCAATGTGAGGGAAAATTTTGACAGTTGGGAAACGACGCAATTGACACACGGGATGCGTCCAGCCGAGGGGCTGGCGCTGGTAGACCGAAGCCTAGCACCATCCTTTCAGGGGGTATGAGGGGTTTTCTCTCTTCCGTTTAGTTCAAATTATACCTGGCCATTGGCAGCCCGGCCCGGTCGGCTCGACCCGACCCGACTCAACCTTGTCCACGGGTCGGGCTCAGGCCTAGATTTCAAGCCCGACGGCTGGGCCGGGCTGTAACACCCCGGATGTAACTTTCCCTATTTGTACTCCAACTCTTGCCATTTCCCGCGTTAAGTTATATTTATTTCCCCGGGTTCGGGTTTTTGTCTCCATGTGTTGTTGTCGTTGTCATGCATCTCATATCATGTCATCATGTGCATTGCATTTGCATACGTGTTCGTCTCATGCATTCGAGCTTTTTCCCCGTTGTCCGTTTTGCATTCCGGCGCTCCGTTCTCCTCCGGTGGCCATTTCTAGCTTTCTTTTGTGTGTGGGGATTAAACATTTCCGGATTGGACCGAGACTTGCCAAGCGGCCTTGGTTTACTACCGGTAGACCGCCTGTCAAGTTTCGTACCATTTGGACTTCGTTTGATACTCCAACGGTTAACCGAGGGACCGAAAAGGCCTCGTGTGTGTTGCAGACCAACACCCCTCCATTTTGGCCCAAAACCCACCAAACTCTGCTCCATGTCCTAGAGCGTTCGATCACGATCGCGTGGCCGAAAACCGCACCTCATTTGGACTCTCCTAGCTCCCTCTATGCCTATATATACACCCCCCATTCCAAATTCGCGGATCCTCTCCCCCCTAACCCTAAAAAAATCCCAGGTCCGCCGCTCCGGACGTGTCCGGGCGGAGCCGGACAACGTCCGCCGCCACCGCCGCCCATCCAGGACGCGCCACGTGGCGCCCAGCGACCGCCGCCGCCGCGGCCTGCAGAGGCCCGAGGCCGGCCCTCCCGCGCCGCCTCCCGGGCCGCGCCCTCCTCCACGTGCCGCCGCCGCCGCCCGCAGCCGCCGCCGCCCGCTCCGCCGCGGCCGGGACGCCGCGCCGCGCCGCCCCTCGCCCTGGCCGGCCCCAGCTCCGGCCCGGCCACCGGCGACCTCGCCGGATCCGGCGTCCCCAACCCCGGCCGCCGCCGTCCTCGACTTCCCCGGCGAGCCGCGCCACCGTCCTCGGGTTCCGTGCCGTGAACAGTAAACCCTAGATCCAGATCTGGGGTAGTTTTTTTTTCACTAAGTCCCGGATATTTTATTTAGTTCATATGCTCATGTTCGCGGCCCCATAACTTTGCATCCGTAGCTCCGATTTGGGCATATAGCATATCAAAATGTTCATCTCAGAGAGTACATCATTTCATTCCATTGCATCTTTTTCATTAGAGTTCATCTTGATGCCCGAAATGTTGTTAGAAGAGGGCTACTTGAGTTAATTGTCAGATCTGTTACTCCGTTTAGCACTTTTGTCATTTTTGCCATGATTAATGTGTGCATGATATGCCCGTGAGTTCTACATATGTTTTGTTAAGGGTTTTGCCATCTATCCAGAGGTGCAACCCATGTATTTTTAGCATGTGTGTGGTGACTTGTGTAAGCTTGCAAAGTGGTGCACTTGCTAATTCTGTTTTCAGGGACTTAGTAATTTCACTAAGTCCTGGGATTGTTTATCGTTGTTTCCTAGTGATCCGTGCCTCTTTTGAGGATGATCAGTAAGGGAGTTTTGTTAATCTTGTAGTGCTCTATCCATACATGTATTTGTTTGCAATTATGGAGCACCCTAGCTTGAGTCAATCAAGCTCTACTTTTGCTTTGTTGTGAATCTGGGCAGATCGTCAACTTGTTTGTGATTTTGCCGATGTTATTGTAGTTGATCCATGCATGCTATGCCATTGTTCTTGCCATGTCTAGCTTGTATTTTGTGCCTTATTAAAGGATGTATGCTTGTCTTGCCATGACTTGCACCGTAGTGAGTGCATCGAGCTCGTAAACATGCCTTCGTGAGTTATGTTTCAGCATGTCCCAGTTTTCACTAAGTCTTCTTAAAGGATGTTATTGTAGTTGATCCATGCATGCTATGCCATTGTTCTTGCCATGTCTAGCTTGTATTTTGTGCCTTCTTAAAGGATGTATGCTTGTCTTGCCATGACATGCACCGTAGTGAGTGCATCGAGCTCGTAAACATGCCTTCGTGAGTTATGTTTCAGCATGTCCCAGTTTTCACTAAGTCTGAAAACTGATTATGTTTTTGCTATGTTCTTCTGCTTGTTGGTATATTTTGTGATCCCTTTTGGCTCAAGGTCACTAAGGGACTTTTGTTAAGCTTGTTGAGTAGCTTCATGTCATGTCTTTCTTTGTCATGTTCAGGTCCGGTAGCATGTTGTTTTGTTGCTCCGAAGAGGGCTATATGATCTGAAATTCCAGACAAGTGTTAATTTCACCAAGTCTGAGATCTGTTTGCCATTTGCGTTTTTGCCATGCTTGTTTGAACCTGTTAATGGATGATTTGGCCGTAGCTCAGTGCTAGACTTTTGTTAAGCATCTTGTGTGCATCCCTGCCATGTATTTTGTTGTCATGTTTGGGTGCTGTAGCATGTTCATTTCATTGCATTTAGATGCCTACTTGCTGTAAATCGCAGACCGGTGTCATTTGAATCGCTTGCCATTTCCAAACCGTAACTCCGATTCCGACGTTCTTTATATCGTTTTCAAGCGATTTAATCTCATATTTCCAGTGGCACACTTGTTTTTCCAAGTTGAGGCCAGGTTCATGCATTTCCTGTCATATCTTGCATTTTGCATCCCGCATCGCATCCCGCATAGCATATCATCTTTGCATCGTGTTGTTTGAGTTTGCACATGGTTGATTGTATCCTTGTTGTTTGTTTGTCTTGTTTGGGTAGAGCCGGGAGACGAGTTCGCTAACGAGGAGCCCGTTGAGTTTGCTTTCGAGGATCCAGTCAACTCTGACAACTGTGCAGGCAAGATGATCATACCCTCGAAATCACTACTATCTTTGCTATGCTAGTTTGCTCGCTCTTTTTCTATGCCAATGCTACGATGCCTACCACTTGCTTGCAAGCCTCCCAAATTGCCATGTCAAACCTCTAACCCACCATTGTCCTAGCAAACCGTTGATTGGCTATGTTACCGCTTTGCTCAGCCCCTCTTATAGCGTTGCTAGTTGCAGGTGAAGACTGGAGGCCGTTCCTTGTTGGAACATTTATTTACTTGTTGGATATCATTATATTGCTATGTTATCTTAATGCATCTATATACTTGGTAAAGGGTGGAAGGCTCGGCCTCTCGCCTAGTGTTTTGTTCCACTCTTGCCGCCCTAGTTTCCGTCATATCGGTGTTATGTTCCCGGATTTTGCGTTCCTTACGCGGTTGGGTTATAATGGGAACCCCTTGATATTTCGCCTTGATTAAAGCTTTTCCAGCAATGCCCAACCTTGGTTTTACCATTTGTCACCTAGCCCTTTTCTTTCCCTTGGGTTCTGCAGACTCAAGGGTCATCTTTTTTTACCCCCCCCCCCCCCGGGGCCAGTGCTCCTCTGAGTGTTGGTCCACCTGTCAGCTACCGGTGGCCACCAGGGGCAACTCTGGGCTGGCCTACCCGTACCTAGGACAATCTGAGTGTGCCCTGAGAAAGAGATATGTGCAGCTCCTATCGGGATTTGTCGGCACATTCGGGCGGTGTTGCTGGTCTTGTTTTAACCTGTCGAAGTGTCTTGAATTACCGAGATACCGAGTCTGATCGGAACGTCTTGGGAGGAGGTCTATTCCTTCATTGACCGTGAGAGCTTGTCATGGGCTAAGTTGGGACTCCCCTGCAGGGATTGAACTTTCGAAAGCCGTGCCCGCCGTTATGGGCAGATGGGAATTTGTTAATGTCCGGTTGTAGATAACTTGAACCTTAATCAATTAAAATGTATCAACTGAGTGTGTTACCGTGATGGCCTCTTCTCAGCAGAGTCCGGGAAGTGGACACGATGTTGGAGTAATGGTTGCGCAGGTTGTTCTCTAGCTTATCGCTCGTGCTTTGCCTCCTCTTCTCGCTCTCCTTTGCGAATAAGTTAGCCACCATACTTGCTAGTCGCTTGCTGCAGCTCCACTCATATTTTACCTTGCCATTCCCATAAGCTTAAATAGTCTTGATCGCGAGGGTGCGAGATTGCTGAGTCCCTGTGCCTCACAGATTACTATTACACCAGATGCAGGGCCTGATGATTCAGCTCCAGGAGACGCGTACGAGTTCAAGTGGGAGTTCGACGAAGACTCTCAATGTTACTACGTTTCCTTTCCCGACGATCAGTAGTGGTGCCTACTTGGGGGTGATTGGGACCGTGTCGCATGTTGGGTTCTCTTTTATTTTGGCGCCGTAGTCGGGCCATGAGTGTTTGGATGATGTAATGTTATTTATGTACTTGATTGATGTGGCGAGTGTAAGCCAACTATGTAATCTCCCTTTTTATTATCATATTATATGGGATGTTGTGAAGATTGCCTAACTTGCGACATATGCCTTCAATGCGATTATATCTCTAAGTCGTGCCTCGACACGTGGGAGCTATAGTCGCATCGAGGGTGTTACAAGTTGGTATCAGAGCCTTCCCCGACCTTAGGATCCCCATTGCTTGATCGTTTTTAGTGACCGAGTTGTGTCTAGAAAAATGTTTTGAGTCTTTAGGAATTATATATCGGAGAGATTAGGAATTCTTTTTACTTCCCAGTCTCCTCATCGCTCTGGTAAGGCATCCTGACGTAGAGTTTTGACTCTTCTCTTCTCAAATTTCACTAAATTTTTTTTAGGATCACGCGGGTATCTTGGAATCGTTCCGATGGTTTTATGATGAGAACCTTGTCTTGGTGCCTCCTGTCAGGGGTTTAGTGGAAGTGTCCCGGGGAGTTGAGCTCTGAGGTGTTGTCATCATAATTTTATCGTTGTAGTTCTGGAATACCTGAGTCTAGTACGCCGACATCAGAAATCTCTTTTATGCAGTTCGTTGGTGAGATAACCTCGACGCCACCCAGTACTGGGGCGGGAGTTCGGGAGTATCGCCATAACTGGCATAACGGATGCTTTTCGAAGGTTGAGGTAGATGGTTTCCGAAGGTTTCTTGGTTATGTGTTGAAGGATGGATACAACTGGATGTAGGAATTGCTAGTTTGGGTGAGATATTATGCTTCCCCTGTATCCCCAACACCTGATTGCATAACCGGAAAGGTTCGGGAGTTTCATAGGTGGGAATTCTAGTAGCTCTAGTTCTTCTTCCACGGATATTGGTTTGAGATTGGGATTTCTTACCGATTATTCGTTCTTGATCCGTACCTTGTTGATTTATTTCTCTACCTTAATTCTACGTGGCTTCTCAATTTATGGATATGTGACCATTTTAAGAGGAATGCATTCGTTCATTTTGTTCGGATGTGAAGACTATATGTTGCAATTTTCATTCCGTTGGATTCAGCTTCAATATTTTATCTATCAATGTGCTAATGGTGGTCACCCTCTTCAGGATGGCTCCTCCAACGCGCACGACTCCGAATCCTGATCTGCCACCACCTCCACCTCCTCCAGAGGCATGGCAAGCTGTGATGGCCGCAACCAATGCAAACACACAGTTGATCATGCAAATTCTTCAAGAGCGCAATCAAGGCAGTCAAGGGAATCAAGGCAGCAATCAGAGTCACTTTGCTACACTCAACCAGTTCCTTGCTAACGGGCCAAAGACTTTCAGCAATTGTGTTGAGGCAACCGATGCTGATGATTGGCTTGTGGATCTGTGCAAGCATTTCGAGTGCAGTAACGTCAGGCCTGAGGACTTTGTCAAGTTCGCTTCCTTCCAACTCAAAGATCAAGCTGCAGAATGGTTCCAGCAGTACAAGGACTCCAGAGGTGGACGTGTTATCACTTGGGATGATTTCCGTCGAGATTTCCGAGCTCATCATATTCCGCAGAGCGTGGTTGAAAGCAAGCGTGAGGAATTCCGCAATCTGAAGCAAGGCTCTTTGTCTGTCTATGACTACAACAAGTTGTTCCAGAAGCTCGCCCGTTTTGCCAAGCAGGACGTCCCTGATGAGAAGAGCATGATTTATTAGTTCAGGGGTGGTCTCAGAGAAGATATTCAGCTCGCTCTTGTTCTCTTTGAGCCCTTGAGATACGATGAGTTCTACAACATGGCATTGAAGCAAGAGGCTGCTCAATTGAGGTGTGATGCTTCCAAGAAGCGAGTCAGAGATGTTACTCCTTCTTCCTCTACTCAAGTGGCCAAGCAGCAGAAGTATTGGCTTCCTCCTCCTCCGTTCCGTCAGCCCTATCAGCAGAAGAGCAAAGGTGGCAGTGGATCTTCCCACCCACCCAACCATGGCTTTCAGAACAAGACTTCGTCTCAACCTCCAAGATCGAGTGCTCCGTATCACCGTCCGCTTTCAGAGGTCACGTGCAACAAGTGCCAACAGAAGGGTCACTATGCCAACAAGTGTTTCAACCAGAGGCGTCTTCCTCCTCCTCCTCCTGTCAGATCGACAAGTACAGTTGTGGTCAAGCATAACCCCAAGTCCGCCAAGGTCAACTTGATGAATGCAGCTCAGGCAGAGGACTCGTCAGATGTGATCATGGGTAACCTTCCTGTTAATGATATTCCCGCAAAAGTTCTTTTCGACATTGGTGCATCGCATTGCTTCATCTCGAGACCGTTTACAAATAGGCATGAATTGGTTTCGCAAGTTTTGCCTAGTCCTTTAGCAGTTGTTTCTCCCGGTAAGCGCATGCAGGCTAACTCCATCATTCCGGATGTTTCTATCACTTTGGGTGACTACAAGTTCTTGGCTTCTCCTACGGTTCTCGGTGACTCGGATATTGATCTTATTCTCGGAATGGATTGGCTTTCTAAGCACAAGGCTCAGCTTGATTGTGCAGCCAGGCAGATTCAATTGACTCATTCGTCTGAGGATGTAATTGTCTTTGCCGCTCGGGATAATACCATCCATCTGTTTTCTCTCAATGAGAAGGGTGAATTGGATGCCATCTCTCAAATTCCAGTCGTTTCCGAATATCAAGACGTCTTTCCAGAAGAGCTTCCAGGAATGCCTCCGCACCGGCCAGTTGAATTCGTTATTGATCTTGAGCCTGGTATGGAACCTGTGTGCAAACGTCCTTATAAGCTCGGACCTGAAGAATTGAAGGAGCTGAAGAAACAACTCGATGAACAAGAAAGAATGGGTCTCATCCGGCCTAGTTCTTCTCCGTGGGGTTGTGGTGTTCTTTTTGTGAAGAAGAAGGATGGAACGGACCGACTTTGTGTTGATTACCGTCCAGTGAACAAGAAGACCATCAAGAACAAATACCCACTTCTCAACATCAATGAGTTGTTCGAACAACTCAAAGGTGCCCAAGTATTCTCCAAGCTTGATCTCCGTATGGGTTATCACCATATTCGCATTCGTGAAGAAGATATTCCCAAGACAGCATTCAGAACAAGCTTTGGTTCATATGAATACACTGTCATGTCTTTTGGCCTCGCCAATGCTCCTCCGACGTTCTCTCGCATGATGAACTTCATCTTCAACGCCTACACCAATGACTTCGTTTTGGTCTATCTCGATGACATTCTGGTTTTCTCCAAGAACAAGGAAGATCATGCCAAACACTTGCGTTTGGTTCTTGATAAGCTCAGGGAACATCAGTTCTACGCCAAGTTCTCCAAGTGTGAATTTTGGCTTGATGAGGTTCTTTATCTTGGTCATATCATCTCTGCCAAGGGCATTGCCGTGAATCCTGAGAAGGTGTCTGCAATTGTGAATTGGGAACCTCCTCAGAACGTGAAGCAACTCCGTAGTTTTCTCGGTCTCGCAAGCTATTGCCGAAGATTCGTTGAAAAATTTTCTAAGATCGCGAAGCCTCTCTCTAATCTTCTTCAGAAGCATGTCAAGTACGTTTGGTCTCCGGAGTGCGATATTGCTTTCAACACTTTGAAAGAGAAATTGATCACTGCTCCAGTTCTGACTCCGCCTGATGAATCCAAGCCGTACGAGGTCTTTTGTGATGCCTCTCTCCAAGGTCTTGGCGCAGTATTGATGCAAGAGAAGAAATTTGTTGCGTATACATCTCGCCAGTTGAAGCCTAATGAGAAGAACTACCCCACTCATGATCTCGAGTTGGCGGCAGTTGTGCATGCTCTTTTGACTTGGAGACATCTTCTATTGGGAAGAAAAGTGGACATTTTCACTGATCACAAGAGTCTCAAGTACATCTTCACTTAGCCTAATCTCAACCTCAGGCAAACTCGATGGGTCGAAATGATTCAAGAGTATAATCCGAGTATCGAGTATACTCCAGGCAAGGCCAATGTGATTGCTGACGCTTTGAGCAGAAAGGCCTACTGCAACAGTCTGATTCTCAAGTCTTATCAACCCGAGCTTTGTGAAGCTTTCCGCAAACTTAATCTGCAAGTTGTTCCTCAAGGTTTCCTCGCCAACCTTCAAGTCTCTCCTACCTTAGAAGACCAGATTCGCCAAGCCCAGCTTCTTGATGCTATGGTGAAAAAGGTGAAGATTGGGATTGCCAAGAGTCAGTCCAAGTACAAGTGCTATCGCCTTGATGACAAGGACACTCTCTTCTTCGAGGATCGTATTGTTGTGCCCAAAGGTGACCTCCATAAAGTGATCATGAACGAGGCTCACAATTCTCTCCTCTCCATCCACCCTGGGAGCACGAAGATGTATCAGGACCTTAAGCAAGCTTATTGGTGGACTCGAATGAAGCACGAGATCGCTCAATTCGTGAATGAATGTGATGTCTGCAGAAGAGTGAAGGCAGAACATCAAAGGCCAGCTGGTCTCCTCCAACCTCTTGCTATTCCAGAATGGAAGTTTGACCACATTGAAATGGACTTCGTGACTGGGTTTCCAAAGTCCAAGCGTGGCAATGATGCTATATTCGTTGTCATCGACAAACTCACCAAAGTGGCTCATTTTCTGCCTATTAAAGAGTCGATCACTGCAGCTCAATTGGAGGAACTCTATACCTCTCGCATTGTCTCTCTGCACGGTATTCCTCAAGTGATCTCTTCAGACCGTGGCAGCATCTTTACCTCGAAGTTTTGGGATTCTTTTCAGAAGGCCATGGGCACCAACATCCGTTTCAGCACAGCTTTCCATCCTCAAACAAGTGGTCAAGTCGAGCGTGTCAACCAGATTCTTGAAGATATGCTCAGGGCTTGTGTGATCTCCTTTGGCATGAAGTGGGAGGATTGTCTTCCTTATACTGAATTCTCCTACAACAACAGTTTTCAAGCAAGTTCGGGCAAGGCCCCTTTTGAAATTCTGTATGGTAGGAAGTGCCGTACCCCTCTCAACTGGTCTGAAACCGGTGAACGTCAGCTCTTGGGTAATGACTTAATCACAGAGGCAGAAGAAATGTGCAAAGTCATTCGTGATAAACTCAAAGCAGCCCAATCCCGTCAGAAGAGCTACTATGATAGTAAGCACCGTGATTTGGCTTTCGAGATCGGAGATCATGTTTACCTCCGTGTCTCTCCTATGAAAGGTACTCGTCGCTTCGGTATCAAAGGGAAGCTTGCCCCCAGATACGTGGGACCTTTCAAGATTGTCAGCAAGAGAGGCGACCTCGCCTATCAACTCAAGCTTCCTTCAAACTTTGCAAATGTTCATGACGTGTTCCATGTCTCTCAGCTTCGAAAGTGCTTCAAGACTCCTGACCGCACCGTCAACTTCGAGGACATTGAGCTCCAAGAAGATCTCTCTTATCGTGAGCACCCAGTTGCTATTCTTGAAGAGACTGAACGCAAGACTCGCAACAAGTCAATAAAATTTCTCAAAGTCAAGTGGTCACACCATTCCGACCGTGAAGCTACCTGGGAACACGAGGATCACCTCCGTTCTGAGTACCCGGCGTTCTTTCAGTCCTAGATCTCGGGACGAGATCTTTTCGTAGTGGTGGAGTGTTGTAACACTCCGGATGTAACTTTCCCTATTTGTACTCCAACTCTTGCCGTTTCCGGCGTTAAGTTATATTTATTTCCTCGGCTTCGGGTTTTTGTCTCCGTGTGTTGTTGTCGTTGTCATGCATCTCATATCATGTCATCATGTGCATTGCATTTGCATACGTGTTCGTCTCATGCATTCGAGCTTTTTCTCCGTTATCCGTTTTGCATTCCGGCGCTCCGTTCTCCTCTGGTGGCCATTTCTAGCTTTCTTTTGTGTGTGGGGATTAAACATTTCCGGATTGGACCGAGACTTGCCAAGCGGCCTTGGTTTACTACCGGTAGACCGCCTGTCAAGTTTCGTACCATTTGGACTTCGTTTGATACTCCAACGGTTAACCGAGGGACCGAAAAGGCCTCGTGTGTGTTGCAGCCCAACACCCCTCCATTTTGGCCCAAAACCCACCAAACTCTGCTCCATGTCCTAGAGCGTTCGATCACGATCGCGTGGCTGAAAACCGCACCTCATTTGGACTCTCCTAGCTCCCTCTATGCCTATATATACACCCCCATTCCAAATTCGCGGATACTCACCCCCCTAACCCTAAAAAAATCCCAGGTCCGCCGCTCCGGACGTGTCCGGGCGGAGCCGGACAACGTCCGCCGCCACCGCCGCCCACCCAGGACGCACCACGTGGCGCCCGGCGCCCGCCGCCGCCGCGGCCCGCAGAGGCCCGAGGCCGGCCCTCCCGCGCCGCCTCCCGGGCCGCGCCCCGAGCCGCCGCCCTCCTCCACGCGCCGCCGCCGCCGCGCTGCCACCGCCGCCGCCTCCGCCCACAGCTGCCGGCCGCCGCCGCCTCCGCCCGCAGCTGCCGGCCGACGCCGCCCGCTCCGCCGCGGCCGGGACGCCGCGCCGCGCCGCCCCTCGCCCCGGCCGGCCCCAGCTCCGGCCCGGCCACCGGCGACCTCGCCGGATCCGGCGTCCCCAACCCCGGCCGCCGCCGTCCTTGACTTCCCCGGTGAGCCGCGCCGCCGTCCTCCGGTTCCGTGCCGTGAACAGTAAACCCTAGATCCAGATCTGGGGTAGTTTTTTTTCACTAAGTCCCGGATATTTTTTTAGTTGATATGCTCATATTCGCGGCCCCGTAACTTTGCATCTGTAACTCCTATTTGGGCATATAGCATATCAAAATGTTCACCTCAGAGAGTACATCATTTAATTCCATTGCATCTTTTTCATTAGAGTTCATCTTGATGCCCGAAATGCTGTTAGAAGAGGTCTACTTGAGTTAATTGTCAGATCTGTTACTCCGTTTAGCACTTTTGTCATTTTTGCCATGATTAATGTGTGCATGATATGCCCGTGAGTTCTACATATGTTTTCTTAAGGGTTTTGCCATCTATCCAGAGGTGCAACCCATGTATTTTTAGCATGTGTGTGGTGACTTGTGCAAGCTTGCAAAGTGGTGCACTTGCTAATTCTGTTTTCAGGGACTTAGTAATTTCACTAAGTCCTGGAATTGTTAATCTCACGATGCCATATGTTCTTGTTGTTTCCTAGTGATCCGTGCCTCTTTTGAGGATAATCGGTAAGGGAGTTTTGTTAATCTTTTAGTGCTCTATCCATCCATGTCTTTGTTTGCAATTATGGAGCACCCTACCTTGAGTCAATCGAGCTCTACTTTTGCTTTGTTGTGAATCTGGGCAGATCGTCAACTTGTTTGTGATTTTGCCGATGTTATTGTAGTTGATCCGTACATGCTATGCCATTGTTCTTGCCATGTCTAGCTTGTATTTTGTGCCTTCTTAAAGTATGTATGCTTGTCTTGCCATGACTTGCACCGTAGTGAGTGCATCAAGCTCGTAAACATGCCTTCGTGAGTTATGTTTCAGCATGTCCCAGTTTTCACTAAGTCTGAAAACGGATTATGTTTTTGCTATGTTCGTGTTCTTGTTGGTATATTTTGTGATCCCTTTTGGCTCAAGGTCACTAAGGGACTTTTGTTAAGATTGTTGAGTAGCTTCATGTCATGTCTTTCTTTGTTATGTTCAGGTCCGGTAGCATGTTGTTTTGTTGCTCCAAAGAGGGCTATATGATCTGAAATTTCAGACAAGTGTTAATTTCACTAAGTCTGAGATCTGTTTGCCATTTGCGTTTTTGCCATACTTGTTTGAACCTGTTAATGGATGATTTGGCCGTAGCTCAGTGCTAGACTTTTGTTAAGCATCTTGTGTGCATCCCTGCCATATATTTTGTTGTCATGTTTGGGTGCTGTAGCATGTTCATTTCATTGCATTTAGATGCCTACTTGCTGTAAATCGCAGACCGGTGTCATTTGAATCGCTTGCCATTTCCAAACCGTAACTCCGATTCCGACGTTCTTTATATCGTTTTCAAGCGATTTCATCTCATCTTTTCAGTGGCACACTTGTTTTTCCAAGCTGAGGCCAGGTTCATGCATTTCCTGTCATATCTTGCATTTTGCATCCCGCATCGCATCCCGCATAGCATATCATCTTTGCATCGTGTTGTTTGAGTTTGCACGTGGTTGATTGTATCCTTGTTGCTTGTTTGTCTTGTTTGGATAGATCCGGGAGACGAGTTTGCTAACGAGGAGCCCGTTGAGTTTGCTTTCGAGGATCCAGTCAACTCTGACAATTGTGCAGGCAAGATGATCATACCCTCGAAATCACTACTATCTTTGCTATGCTAGTTTGCTCGCTCTTTTGCTATGCCAATACTACGATGCCTACCACTTGCTTGCAAGCCTCCCAAATTGCCATGTCAAACCTCTAACCCACCATTGTTCTAGCAAACCGTTGATTGGCTATGTTACCGCTTTGCTCAGCCCCTCTTATAGCGTTGCTAGTTGCAGGTGAAGACTGGAGGTCATTCCTTGTTGGAACATTTATTTACTTGTTGGGATATCATTATATTGCTATGTTATCTTAATGCATCTATATACTTGGTAAAGGGTGGAAGGCTCGGCCTCTCGCCTAGTGTTTTGTTCCACTCTTGCCGCCCTAGTTTCCGTCATATCGGTGTTATGTTCCCGGATTTTGCGTTCCTTACGCGGTTGGGTTATAATGGGAACCCCTTGATATTTCGCCTTGATTAAAGCTTTTCTAGCAATGCCCAACCTTGGTTTTACCATTTGTCACCTAGCCCTTTTCTTTCCCTTGGGTTCTGCAGACTCAAGGGTCATCTTATTTTAACCCCCCCCCCCCGGGGCCAGTGCTCCTCTGAGTGTTGGTCCACCTGTCAGCTACCGGTGGCCACCAGGGGCAACTCTGGGCTGGCCTACCCGTACCTAGGACAATCTGAGTGTGCCCTGAGAAAGAGATATGTGCAGCTCCTATCGGGATTTGTCAGCACATTCGGGCGGTGTTGCTGGTCTTGTTTTAACCTGTCGAAGTGTCTTGAATTACCGAGATACCGAGTCTGATCGGAACGTCTTGGGAGGAGGTCTATTCCTTCGTTGACCGTGAGAGCTTGTCATGGGCTAAGTTGGGACTCCCCTGCAGGGATTGAACTTTCGAAAGCCGTACCCGCCGTTATGGGAAGATGGGAATTTGTTAATGTCCGGTTGTAGATAACTTGAACCTTAATCAATTAAAATGTATCAACTGAGTGTGTTACCGTGATGGCCTCTTCTCGGCGGAGTCCGGGAAGTGGACACGGTGTTGGAGTAATGGTTGCGCAGGTTGTTCTCTAGCTTATCGCTCGTGCTTTGCCTCCTCTTCTCGCTCTCCTTTGCGAATAAGTTAGCCACCATACTTGCTAGTCGCTTGCTGCAGCTCCACTCATATTTTACCTTGCCATTCCCATAAGCTTAAATAGTCTTGATCGCGAGGGTGCGAGATTGCTGAGTCCCTGTG